>NC_041350.1:31682826-31977826 GCF_004354835.1 Perca flavescens
CTTTAAAGGAACACGCCGACTTATTGAGTTAAACAAGTCGATACATACCCTTCACATCTCCGTGCGTGCTGTAAGGCTGTCTGACGGCTCCAGCGGCATCAGGCCAGCACAGATCCTGCAGGTAACTGGTTCCAGTAATCCTACTGCTCCGAATAAGTGACAAAGTAACGCCAACATGTTCCTATTTACATGTTGTGATTTATAGAGTCACAGCGTGTACAACAAACAACGTAACATGAGACACAGCCGTCTTCTAACTGTAAACAAACCGGGAACTATATTCTCAGGCGGAAGAATATAGTACTTGAGTGATATGCTCGCAGCAAGCCTGTCTGAGAATATAGTTCCCGGTTTGTTTACTGTTAGAAGATGGCTGTGTCTCATGTTACCTTGTTTTTTTTACACGCTATGACTCTACATATCACAACATGTAAATAGGAACATGTTGGAGTTATTTTGTCACTTTTGTCACAATTGGGAGCAGTAGGCTAGTTGGAACCAGTTACCTGCAGGATCTGTGCTGGGCTAAGCTAATGCTGGAACCGTCAGACAGCGTTACAGCACGCACTGAGATGAGAAGGGTATGTATGGACTTGTCTTACTCTGGGGGTTACGGTGAATAAGCTAAATTCCCAATAAGTCGGCGTGTTCCTTTGAGGGAGAATCCTGGGACAGACCCAGGTTCTTGGTAGGTGGTGTCTGACGGTGCCGGTTGGAGGTGTGATGATCAGTGGCAATAATAGTCACATTAAAGATAATGGAACTATGACTAGAAATAGTAGTTGTTGTAGTTCATGGCGTAGCAGGACGTAGCAGGGCGTAGCAGGACATAGCAGGACGTACCAGGCCTAGCAGGACATAGCAGGGCGTAGCAGGACGTAGCCGGACATAGCAGGACGTAGCAGGGTGTAGCAGGACGTAGCCGGACATAGCAGGACATAGCAGGGCGTAGCAGGACGTAGCAGGACGTAGTAGGGCGTAGCAGGACGTAGAAGGACATAGCAGGACGTAGCAGGGCGTAGCAGGACATAGCAGGGCGTAGCAGGACGTAGCAGGACGTAGCAGGACGCAGCAGGACGTAGCAGGGCATATCAGGACACAGCAGGGCACTGCAGGACACAGCAGGGCACTGCAGGGCATAGCAGGGTGCGCAGCAGGACCACGGCGACAGCTGCAACCATGATTTAGGTGCCACCCTAATCCAAGGAAACATGCTGGGAGAAAAAAAACATAAGGACTCTGGGGAATAAGCTCCCCAGAGCTAGGTTAGTAACAAGCATTCAAGCTTTATCACCTTTACTGTTTCTCCTCAAAAGTGACAACTAAGTTCAACACTGTACAGTCAACAAGGAGGACAGCATCACCAGAGGTGGTTCGTCACAAATATATCGTTTTTGTGTTTGTTTTTTTAGTAAAATTCTGGTTATTAGCAGATTTTACTTAAACAGGAGCAAAATGGTTTCACAAAATCATGTTGGCTCAAGGGCAACTTGCTAGCTTTTTCCAGGCCTTTCAACTGCATCTCACAGTCTTCTCATGAAGACTGTGGGATAGCTAAAATCTCCAGAAAAAAAGCTACTACATGGAAGTTATTGAAGATGAATCTCTCAAACTATAATTTCCAAGGTCAAGATGCTCAAGAGTAAAATGACTTTGTTAGGGACTATTTTAAGCAAGGGATTACATACACATTTGGTGCTTACTGCAGTATGTCAGATTGACTTTATAATTTAGTTGAAGAAAAATATAAAATATCACCACCTTTATTCTTTAAAATGGACCTAATTCGCTTCTATATGCTATTTCCAAAGTCGGTCACATTTTCAATAATGCTAAACAGTTTCAGCAACATATTGTGGCCGTTAACAGAACTAATAGTTGTCATAGAGAATTGATGTTTGTATTTTGTTGTGACATTTATTGGGAGTTCTTTGACTGATCACGGAGCCTCATTTTACCCTTCTTTATTTTTTGATTCCAACCAATCCTATACCGCTTCATTACCGACAGACACAGATCGAATATGAGTAAGATGGAGGGGGATGGGGGGGAGGGGGGTATTCTGCATGGCCGGGAGGCAGCACGGAGGCGACACATCTGTCACAGTATTAACTTTCTGCACTGTGGGGCCTGGGTGTCAGTGCTAGCTGCTGGGGCCCGACTCCAGCCATCCTGAGCTCAGATGGAGGAACAAAGCTGCACAAAACAGCCCCACACGGAGCCCAACCTCTGCTCGCCAGAGTAGAAGATGACGCAGGAGACCCTGCCTGCCCAAAAACAACCGTCCTGCTTCGATGCTTAACTGTACTGTACCAATCAACTCCAATCCATACTCTACCCACAGTATCCTTACATCATGGCTCAAGATTGTTGCATTGTTTTAATGCCAGTAAGATGATTTTTCATTTCATGTTTGGAATGCTAGTGCAGTAATATATATATATATATATATATATATATATATATATATATATATATATATATATATACATATAGATATAGATCCTGGACGGTCCTGACTCCCTGGGGGATCATTAAACTTTTCCAGGTTTGTCCCAGCATTGTCTCGCATAGACCTTCCTCCACAGCTCCGCGGAAGAGGGTCTGGCGAGTCCACGCAGCATTCCTGGATGGGAGAGAAACGTGCTCTGGTTTATTGGCATTTCTTTAAACCAATCACAACCGGCATGGGTGGTGCTAAGCGCCACACGGAGCCACGGTGCTTCTACAAAATAGCCTCGGGAAGGAACTTGTTTTGGTGGAATGTTTTAGTCGTGCAACAGAAAACTCTGATTGGACAGATAGTCTAGCTAGCTGTCTGCATTTACCCTGCAGAGATCTGAGGAGCAGTTCACCATAGTCCTCAGAAATCCACCGGAGGTTACAATGCCAACACAAAGAAAGCGTAACGGACAACTGGCCGAAAAGAATGACATACGGTGAAATTTTCGGCGGCACCGGAGCAATCCCAGAAGTGGTGGATGTAGACTAGTTATAGCACTGCTGCTGGCCACCAGTCCACTGTGAGCCCCTGAGCTAGGCTTTGTGCTGGCTGAATTTGAGATGCTACAGCACCTATATGAAGGTGAAGTATTCTGTCGCCTAGTTGTAGTTTAGTTTCAGATTTTCAGAAGCTTTAGTTTTAGTTGTTATGTATTTAGTTAGGGCCAGATATAATGTCTCAGAAGTATGTAGCTACATATAGGTACATACAAACTACATGGTTGGAGAATAGCCTGAATGTTTATATTTTAATCTCTGTGCTACTTTAGTCTCTGATGTGAAGTATCTATGGCACAGTGCCATCTCATGTCAAGTCTGTTCAGTTTTTTGTGGTTCAATGTCACGAGAGATGTTAGAAATTCATGCTGTCTCCTTTCTGTCCAGTAGTGAAATATTATAGCTAAAAAACTAAAACTTAAATTCATTTCTATTTGTTAGACTATATTAGATTAGATTACAGTATAGGTACAGAGTCAGTGAAATGCAGTTGAAATCCTACCAGAAGTGCAAAAAAGCATTAAATACCAAAGTGCAGGTTGAGAACAGTATTCTGTGCAGGTATGTAGATGATAGAGATTCATTTTGTACAACAGTGTATAGTTAGATAAATACAGGTTTTCCAGATTACACGTCTACAATGACAGATAAGGAATATATAGGGTTATGTACAGAGAGTATAAATAGACATTCTATATACATTATATATATATATATATATATATATATATGTGTGTGTGATATACATATGTATATTGCACAGGTTTATGGGCAGGTTATGGAATAAAAAAATAAATATATTGTTGAGTTTTGGGTGTTAGCAGTGCAAGGACATTGATGAAATAGTGCAGGAATAAATGTAAACAGGTAAACAATGCAAAATGTAAACAGTGCTAGACAGGAGGTGACGTTTTGTTCAGCAGCGTTACAGCGTCTGGAAAGAAGCTGTACCTGAGCCTGCTGGTGAGGGAGGGCAGGCTCTTGTATCGCCTGCCAGATGGAAGTAGGATGAAAAGACCAGGGTTTGGATGGGCGGCATCCTTGACAATGGTTTTGGCTTTGTTTGTACGGCGTGTATAATATGTGTTGTGGATGGAGGGGAGTTGGGAGCCAATCGTCCTTTGGGCAGATTTCACTACTCTTTGTAGTGCCTTGTGATCGGCAACGTTGCCATACCATACAGCGATATTTACATTTGGATTAGATTTTTAACCTGGCAATATAGTTTAATTATAGTTAGCTTTTTCTTGAAGGTTGTTTAGGTTTACTAAAGATATTTTCACTGCTTTTCATTTTTATTTACTATAATAGCCCTGCTTCAAATGTCCTAAAACTAGAAATTCCACTGTCACAGGGGCTCAGTTGTTTTGTTCCATAATACCTTCCGTGAACTTGTGAATTTCACCAGCCGTCTTCTCTCCTTGATGGAGACAGACGCCGTGTGCACGGTGGGATCGATGGTGTTTTATGCCTCCAACGTCGCCTTACAGGCACTAACCCTCACCGTAACCTTAAACATAACCATTGCCGGTGTTTGGGGGCTTAAAAAAACCCAACACCGCACGGTGGGAGGAGCTGTGTGTGTGTGTATGTGTGTATGTGAGCGAGACACAAGTGACAGAGAGATGGAGGAGAGCAGGGAAAGGAAATGCAGAAGAAAAAAATAATAATAATAATAACGAAACGCAATGTGCGGCGGCCGGTGTTGATAGTGAGGCAGACCGCCACACAATAGTCTATGTGTGGGAAACACTGGAGAATGTGTTGGGAGCCACCATTATGCTTGAATCAGAAAATATGCAAATTATTTCTTCTTAAGAAAAATGTTGGTACTAATGTACAAAATGTCCGGCAGGTTTAAACTCTCTTCCTCTACTGTGATTGTTAAGTCTTTCAAAAAACTGATAGGCATGATTGCAGGAGCTCTTGAAAAGTAAAGTTAAATTCAGGCACTAACAGAAAAGGGCATTTGGAGCATGCTTTTCAGTCAAAGAAAATACTGGCAGAGTGGACATATGGATGGATACATCTTGTTCAACTGAACAACTACTGTATTAAACTAAAACAGACTTTGCAACACAAAGAAATCGATCAAAAGTTAAACAAGATCATCTTGTATACCTGACATTTCAAGACATTTAAATACTGTGAGGCTTCAAAGACCTTTCAGGACACGGTTGGAATACAATTAAAGATAGAAATCTTAAATTTAAATTAAAAAATTAGAAAATTATACAATACATACATACTATAATAATACTATACATTACAATGAGGAAGTAAGTAGTATGTGCATTGCTTGGACAATAGAAGAGATTTGGATTGTTTAATGATATTTTCACTGGACAGCCTTTACTTAAACACACACACACACACACACACACACGAAGCTGATCCCACTAAAAAGGCATTTATTACCCAGTGCTCTGATCCCAGTCTCTTGTGAGCAGCATCTGAGCATCTAATCTCTAATGTCATTATGGTCACTTTGTCCAGGGAACGGCCCTTAGTGTCTCAAATCAATAGAGCCTGTTTAGTGTTCAATCTCAGAGGTGCTTTCTGGCCAGACAGCCGGGATTTGTTTTTCACTGTCTCCAGGGCTGAGACGGCCGGGTATGGCCAAACTGACCCTGAAGCCCTGCGGCCCTCGACTGGCAAAAAGCCTCCTGCACTGACGGTCCTAGACGAGTGCCCTGAGGGACACCGAGGTCACCAAGCTGCTGCTTCTAGCACTGAGCTCCAGCTGCTGGGGTGGTTGTTTTTGTTGCGCCTGCTGCCGCTGTTGTTGTTGTTGTTGGAGTGGTGTCTCTCCCTCCACCTCTGTCTACATCCCTCCCTTCCTGCCTCTCTATCTATCTCCGGCCTGCAGGGCATAAAGAAGCCCCATGAATTAATGAAGATGAGCAAGGTAATTAAACGTGGTGGTAATGGCGACACAGATCCTGGGAGGGTTTCAGAGGGACAAGAGGTCCACATGGGACCTCGGCCTGCCTGCTCCACTATTACCCTCATCTCTTCCTCCATCCCCCTGGTCCCCAGGTTGCATGGCACACAGATATGGCTTGATTGGCCTGCTGGGCACAGGGAGGAGGAGGGTTGGTGAAGTTGGCACCCAGGGGAGGTGGAGGGAGAGGCAGGATGGAGGGGGGTAGATTGAGCTCAGGCCTCACCTGTGGCCCCGGAGCCCCTCCCTGGATCCCTCCCCTGGCAGCCAGGTCACGCTGCGTGGTCCAAACACCCCCTGCCTGGGGAGGAGAGGAGGAAAACAACAGCATGGAGGGAAGGGAGGTGTAGAGGGAAGGATGGAGGGCATACGGGAGGTAGGGCAAGAACCATAGGGACACTTCCAGGGATTATGGCCCCACGCTGGCCCACTGCAGCGCAGCCTTGATGGACGTCTGACTGGCAAGCGCTTGCCCTTTTATAAGATGTGATGCTTGCCGACCACCTCGACCACACGCAGCCCAGCAGCTGGCGGAGGCCAGCAGACTGCAGCTCTCACTGGTCACTTATCAGGGTCTTAGCATGCCAGGGCTTTCTTTTAACTACCTGGTTTTACCTCTATTACCAACTCTGCTCATCTTCACACTCATTTGTATATAAGACATTATATAAATACATGTTCTCTCTTTCTTTTTTCACTAACACATCTCTCATTTTAATTGGAGGGATAAGACAAGATTTGGGATGGAACTGTAGCGTAATAGTAGCAATTATGAACAACTAATTAATAAAAACTCAAAATGTATGACAGTAATTAATAACTCAAAATGATGCTACATAACCGTAATGAAAACTGGTCTAAGCAGTAACAAAATGCAATGGGAATGCAACACCATTGCTAAAAGGAAGTGCATGGGGAATAAGTAGATCAAACAGGTTTTCAGTGAATCCCCTGTTTAACCAAACATGTTTGGAAGAAGAAACAAGGTGAACAGTAAAGTTATTACAGTCCTTTGTCATCATCCATGGCAGTTTACAGGCCAACCTTCTGCTTTGACCCATAATAATACATTCTTTATCAATCCCAAGCGAGGGGAAATTCAATTTTTCCACTGTGTTCTACATAAATTCACACTCACAGGCCCATCACAGACATGCACAAACCGGACTTATACACATGGAGAAATGTCAGAGTGAGGGGGCTGCCTCACAGGATGGTTCGATGCCTTGCTCAAAGACACCTAGGCAGTGCAAAGGAGTTGAACTGGCACCTCTTCAACTACCGGTACTCCTAACCTACAACAACTGTCCTTTTTTTTGCTCTTTTTAGCTGCAAATGCTGCACTGTATTTAGCAGCTAGTTTCTGTCTGTCTGCCGTTTGCTATATCAGAGCCTGCTTCCGTTAGTAACAATGTTGATGAGAGTGGTGAGAGCTTCATTGTCTGTAATAATTCTCAGACTTTGAGCGACCCTTTTCAGTTAAGAGGCCACACTCAAATTTCAAATTGAGTCCAAGTCCAGTGTTGCTCATCAGTGGTTCTCTTCCTTATTATTATTAACACATTCCTAACATATTGATTTATAATGTTTTAACTTATTCTCTTTGAAATATCTATGGGGAACTATAAATGTGTTGGCAGTATGTACATGCCACAATTTTAAATGGACTGTACAATTATTTGACAGGGATTTGAATTATACATTACTTATTTCAAGAAAGTATACACAGTTCATAAATACACGCATTAGGATGAGAAGTGGTAATGCTATTTACAAAGAAAAGGAGAAGAAATGAACATGGATTTGATGATGAAGCCAAGGTGGGGCCTGGAGGTGTCTCTCTGACTCACAGCACTATTAAGGTGCTGACACACCAAGAAGATCCAACTTGGCCCAACTTAGACCAACAGTGAACATCCCTTGCCTTAGTTTTCACAGTGTCACACACCGTCACTACTGATCAACCCTCATTGGCTTTTTGTATGCCACAATTGGCCTTCGTCGCCACTAGTTATTTGCCGTCTGCTTGGTGTGGCAGCACCTTTAGAGGACTCAGTTTACACCAGAAGCAGTGTACCAACTGATCTGCTCAGGCTTCACCTCCCAGGAGGGCTCCACAAACCTCTTTTATGTTTATTTGTTATCAGAGCTTTCGCCAGACTAATTAGACAGGCCTTAACTTTGGTCTTGAGCCATATTCCTGCCCCGGGGGGGGGGCAGGACAAGCTCCACTTACCCCCATCAGGCCTCCCTATCTCCCAGCCCACGCCAATACACGTGTCCTCCCAATGGCTTCTGGGAATTGCTGTAAGGCAGCAGGTATGATGTTTTGTTCAGCCACGAGTTACCATTGCACACACGCACACCCATCTGCCAATAAACCCCCCTCCGCCCTGCTCCTCCTCCCCCAATATCCCAAGATGCTGTTTGTCGTCAGCGACCCTGAAGTTTATTATGTAAACAAAAATTTGCCCTAATTAACGGGAGGGTGTTGTCCTGGGAACAGGAGGGGAGGGGCGTGTTGGAGCCAGGTGGCCTTTTGTCACTCCTGCAGCCTGCCAGCATTATTCCATTCAACCACATATATATTTTTACCTGCATACAGTATATGAATAAGCAACATTCACTCAAAAAAAAACAATGTAACAGTATCAGGGAATTTACATACACAATGATAAAATAAAAGCACAGTATGGCTAAGGAGTGGTAAGAAGGGAGAGACTTTGATAAAGTATTAGAAAAATAAAAAGGAGGAGCAGAGAAAGAAGAAGAAGAAAGAAAAACAGACAATGGCAGGGTCCCAGCGGGGAGAGATGGAATACCCCCTTTATCGACGAGGGAGTGCAGAAATGCAATGATTACAGAAGGGTGGGGGGTAGGAGAACAGGTGTGCTGCAGACCCCCTCCCGGGACCACTCCACCACCCCTGGGTCCTCAGAGGGAGGGAGGGATGGAGATGGGACGGGGGGATGCAGGAGGGACGTTAGAGAGGGGCAAAGCTTAGCTCATTAGAGAGAGTTTGCTTCTGCTAACTCATCTTCCTCTCGGGATGCGGCTAATCATCGCACAGGGACCAGCAGCCAGTAGGAGATGAGGTGGAGAAAGAGAATTTAGCATTATCCATCCTGTCTACATTTATGAAGTCAGTGCATTCGTCTGATCGTCCACAAACAAGGGCCACAATGTAGCACCGCACCGTCCAATCTAAACACCTCCAGCATCACTACAGAGATGATTCAACAGAGCTGGTGACATGATAATGATTTAATCCTCCACATTCATGTGCTGAGAGGGAGAGAGCCCTTTACATTGTGTCTATGCATAATGCAGAAGAAAACATCATAGTGAAGGGGTATACGTGCCTTGCAGTGCTGGAAAGAGTAATGTTAAAAATAATCCATTACGAGTAAAAGCCTTGCAATCAGTTTTTTCTTAAGTAGTAGTACATATGTATTATCAGGGCAATGTACCTAAAGTAGCAAACATGTAGCCCTACAAACGAAAATGTCAACTCAAAGTCCATTTTCGAAGTATTTCAGGTGATAGATGATAAAAATAAAGTAATAACAATAATAATCGTAGTGATAATAATAATAATAATAATAATAATAATAATAATAATAATAATAGTAACTTTAATAATAATAATAATAATGTTTTCTTGTTTCTAGACAGAAATTGGTATCCTCACAGACACACACGCACACAAGGGCGGGACATTGTGGAGCAACTTCCTCGTCTGTTCTCGCAACCTTCAAACAATGCAACTCTATTAGCCTAAACTATTGTATGACTTAAGCTTTTAACTTGTGCATCAGACATCACTTTTAACCACTTCCTCAATGACTAACACAGCTCTTTTGCAACAAGCACATACACATATTTTGTGAATAAAATATTTCTACAATATCAATGTATAACATTATCATGTGGAGTTACCCTTAAATCTGCAAAGTAAATGTCAAAGAAATGTAGTGGTGTGAAAAGTACACTATTCCTGTCTAAAATGTAATGTGAGTAAAAGTGTGCATATAGTAAGTATATAGTAAAAAACATTAAGTATTCAATTTGAAATACTTAAAAACAAGTACCATATAGCTTAAGAAATAAATGAATTGAGTAAATACATGTGGTTAGTTTGCATCATTGGTGCCTTTCTTCATTGTGTTTCACACTGTGAGTAGGTTTGTGGTCATGTTCTCTGTTTTGACTGATTGTCTACAGCATGAGAGGCTCTGATTGCAGCTATGCAGCAGTCTGCTGATGCAGTGTTTGACCAAGAAAATAAACCATGTAATCATGGGCTTTTTTGCTTCTTTTCATGCTATTTCATTGTTTTGACAAGTAAGGATAGCTATCTAGCGAGTGCTCATTAGCTAGTATTAATGAAAACAAACACGATAAACTCATAGAAACGACTTCAGAGTGTCAGATGGAACCATTCTTCCAAGTATCATTTAGAGAAGTGTAGTCCTGTTAGTTCAAGTAAAGCCTACCAATGTTGGGGTGTTTTAAATTGTTATATTCAAATCTTTAAACATTTAAAACCAATTTAAACCAAAGCCAATTAAAACTATTGTCCATTAAAATAAATCATATCAGTAAGGAAATGTGAACATTTCTGCAATTTCACCAACTCTTCTCTGGCGAACTTGATGTGTGTCCACTTCCATGTAACATCCCCTAATCTTGGTTTTCAAGTACCACTAGAAGTGAATTTAGCTTGACTAACATAATAGGATGAAAGATTTCTACAGTTGTGCAATCAAGTTAAGACATGGGAGAGCTGGCCTCGCAGCTGGAGCAACGTCATGGATCATTTCCTTTTCTCAATGATTAATTTGAATTTAATATCCTAAATCAAAACCTAATTAATTTAGATACAGATTTGATGGTGGCCTACTACTAATACACATGTTGTTAATTAGATGGAGCCTAATGTCATTTTTCCCCTTCTGCCTTAATGTAATTAAAACACAAGATCCCAACCTGTGTGAACTAACGTTGGTACAACCCAGAACAGAGGGTGGCGTGACAGTTGACAGGGAAATGTGATTTGTCATGGAAAACTGACATTTACAGAGTTGGGGATGTTGAATGGATGTATGTACTGTATAGCCTATACCTGTACAAAGAAACCATACCATCAATACATAATGGCATGACCACTTTATCACAACTGAAAAAAGCCGGTAAGTGGACCAAAATACCATCAATATGCCGTGCAGGCAAATATGGTGAAGAGAATCTCAGCTCAAAGGTGAACTTACTAGCTTTCACTGCTTTGAACCTGGCGTAGGTGGCATGATGTGACCCACGTATGGTCAGATGTGAATGTCCTCTGTATGCTGAAGTGGTTTTGGTCTGGTCTGACAGCTGATTCAGTCTCTTGTTCACTTGTTATTATGTGACCAAAGTTTCATACGTATGCTAGATGAAGAAGACACACACTTGAACAAAAACACTCCAAAAAGCTTCAGCTGTTGTGTGAAAAATGTCTAAGACATCCAAAGGCTAATAAATGGCCCTTCAAGCTTAGGTCATCTGTTACATACTGCATAGCGTCCCAAAGTCAGTTGTATGTTTTTGAGCAACCTCAAAAAGGGAAGTTATGTATGTTATCTAGTCTATATCTACGATATTCCATTTCCGGGATTGCTCCATTGTCGCCGGAAATTCTACCGGATGAAACTCTTTTTGGCCGGATGTCCGTTACCTTCCGCTTTCTTTCTATGGTTAACTGCTCCTCAGATCTCTGCAGGGTAAATCCAGACAGCTAGCTAGACTATCTGTCGCACCACTAAAACTACTTTTGAAGGTATACATGTTCGACCAAAACAAGTTCCTTCCTGAGGCTATTTTGCAGTGGCACCGTGGCTCTGTCCGGCACTTAGTGCCGCCCAGGACGATTGTTATTGGTTTAAAGAAAGAGCAGAGCATGTTTTCCTCCCATCCTAGAATGCTGTGTGGACTAGCCAGACCCTCCTCCGCAGCGCTATAGAGGAAGGTCTGGCAAAGCGAGACTATATGTTATCACACCATCATTACCTCTGGCTAATCCCAAGGGTAATCCATTACTAATATGAGGTAATAGCATGTTGAGTATTTTCTAATTAACCAGGCAGGTTTCTCAGAGAAATACAGCAACAAGAAAATGTTTAAAGTAGTATTACGCTTTATATTACTTACTTAAAGCTGCACTAATAAGTATGCTGTATAATAACAATTGATGAAATTGTAGTGATCACCCTACTGAGAGTTACCCGTCTCTGCAGTTCCCCTTTTTTTCAGCTCATTGTTTGGGTTTTCTAGCAGTTGTGCTCTCATCAACCTCATTTCACACAGTAACCAGCAGCTGTTTTCAGTAAAAAAAAAAAAAAAGGTCTGATAAAATGTTTTCTGTACAGTAGCAAACAGTAGACAGACACAGTTAGCAACTAGCTGGTGAACAGAGTGGAGCATTTATCAGCTAAATAGACATTTTTGGTATTTTTCTCAGGGGTTGTTGGAGACCAAACCAGAGCTAAAAGGATAAATAATATGTAAAATGATAAAGTTCGCTTTGGCCGGTGCTTGGTTTTGGCTTGACTGTTTTCAACATGGCAGCTGGGTCACAAACTTTCTTATTTTACAGCTAAAAAGTTCACTAAAATATGTTTCTGAAAACATTTGATGTGAGAAATATGCAATGCAGAAAATGCGGTGGAAACTTCCAAATGCCATTAGGAGCACTAGGGGGAAGCAGAGAAACATATTTTTTCAAAGACAATCTGTCTCATGTGGTACTGTCAGGATATAGTGACAGTTTCAGCAAATAACTTATATAACCTATAAAAGTTACCTACTGCAGCTTTAACTGTAAAATAAGAAACCGACGAATATCAGTATGAAATTCCTTGACTCTCAACTAGCCTATATACTACAACAGCATAACAGAATCCCTGGTATTTAGTTAAGGCTTTTGGTTTGGTGTGCCTCCCCAAGTGGCCCCATCTGGCCATTACTTTGAAAAACCTTTGGGGGCGCCACTGCTCAGGTGGACACAAACACAACTCTAATCTTGCTCTGTGTCTGCTAGATGTGTGAATAGGCTACTGTTTGCTAACTTATATTTGTTCATAAAGTTATATCATGTCAAATTGTGTTTTTAACTTTTTCTGCTGTCACCAAGTGGCCACAAAATCAAGTAAAGCAGCTTTAACTCCAAACTTAACTAACATAAATAGTTATGGTGGCAATGCTATTATTGGACGCACATACATCTTTCTAGAATATTTTGATATGATGGCTAATAGAATTTTTTTTTTGATAAGGAGGTATGTGTTTTTTTATTGGTATTCATGGGCATTATGTGTATAGTATTACAGTAGTGTACTTGTCTTTATCCCGCTTGGTTATTACTGTATACAGAATAAGGTATGCAACACTTGTTTTGCGATGGGCAGTTTTACTGGATATATATGGTGGACACAATTGTCATGGGTCAGCCGAGGTTGTCAGGAGTCATGTCCATTGGCCTTGCAGCTGTTAACATCCTGACATGTTAAAATCGTTATACAAAGGTAAAGCGATTTAGTATTCCTTTGTGGGTGGCATACCTTACTTAAAAATTCTCAACCACAAATAAAGTTTTTAATTGGCAAGGCATGTATTTGTAATGTACTGCCGCTCTACCAGAAATGTGTGCCAGGAAGAATGGCATATAATTTTCACAACCAATTAAAAGTTGAAGAACTCCATTATAAAAATGCTACTGTCTGTATCCAAGCAAAGCAGCTGAAATATTCGTTATTAATTGATATCCATTGAGCGTTGCATTAATTTGTGCAGAAGGTAAAACAAAGCATATGGCTGTAAACGACAATGCATTCTGGTCCTGTTCCAAATCATCATCTGTAGGCGAACGCAGCCTCAGAGTTATAAAATGAATCGCATGCCACAGTGTAACAATGTTTAAATAACACACAGGTAGTAGCTTATTTTACTGAACTGATTTTTCACTCACTCTTGGCTTTGTTCTACGGTGACTGCAGATGTTATTTAAAGCTAATTAATCAGATTAAAGTATATGTGTTTCATTTTGGCTTTTGCTGGAATTGTCATACGTGTTTTTCTTTGTAGATCACTCTGCAGATCAGCATTAAGAGACAATTAAGAATTCGTTCATTCATTCATTCGTTCACTCATTCTCTCTGTGTATGTGTGCATGCATCAGTCTGTGCGATGTGTCAGTGTGGGGTCTTCTGTATTCTCCTTAGTCTTGGAAGTAGGTGTAGATATTGTTGCGCAAATGCAGTGTTAGGGCTAATTATGATGATCTGGGCTACATTTGGAGGCAATTGCAGAGGGTGAATTCTCTAAATGGCAAATTATATAACATGCACAACATGCTGCTGAAATCACTTTACACAGTGGTCGGATTTGTAGGTAAAGTAGGAGTCAGGAAGTGGCTACCATAGCTTAAGATTGGAAGCAGGGGTAAACCGAAAACACATTTTACACTTCGGACAGAGCCAGGACAGCAGCTTTCCCTCCCTTTATGCTAAGCTAGACTAACCATGTTCTAAGCTAGACTAACCATGTCCAGACAGGAATAGTTTCACATTTTGGAAAATATGCCCATTCACTTTCTTTCCGAGAGTAAGACGAGAAAATGTATCAGATATCACTCTATCGATGTCAATGACGTACAGCGCTAGGGACAGGACATGGTTAGCCTATCTCAGCACAACGACTGGAAAAAAGAGCGACTCTGGTTCTGTCCAAAGTAAAACAATACACCTAAAGCACTCTAATTAAAATGCTGTATATCCTCTGTTCAACCTTCACAAGCGGATTGTGGATTTAGGGAGATACGTGCTAGAACTTTTTCTAGACAAACCTCATCCTGACTCCAGGTTCACACCGTCATGAGAGTGAGAATATTCCTCTAAATTGAACTATTCTTTTAAGAACAACGCGCATGTGTGAGTGAAATGCGGACTGTGAAGGCAGCTGTATTGATTGAAGTCAAAACGAATCTGTTCAGTCAGACACGTGAAACAGGCGAGATTACAAGATTCTGAATGAACATGTGAATTATTATTAGGAGAAAATCCACCGATTTAGGTAGTATTTTTGGGAAGCATTTGACCATTGTACCCATAAAAGCTACTGATAAGCCTTCTGTGAATTTCTAAGATGCATTATAATCTACTATGTAAAAGTTACGACACTTTAGGTATTCCTGATGCTGAGATTTTAGAAATAAGAGTTCTCCAGATAGGTACAGATACAATGTTCCAAGCTAATTCCCCCCCTCTTTGACTTCTATAAAAAGCAGTCAATTTGCAGCTGATGTCAGGGCCAGTGATCGGGGCCCAGGTCAATGTACTCCCTTGGCATTCAGGGTCAGTTTTCTTCGGTCCCCAGTATTTTCCTGCTATTTATGGTCCCATTACCACTAAGAGGCTCTAAGAGGCTGAAATCTCTCCTCCAGTCCCCCAGGAGCTCATGTCTAATCAAACTACCTCTTGGAGCTGTTGGGTAACGGCATACTTACTTTACTGTCCCCTGCTGCGCTTTTCATAGATTTGAACTGCCTTTCATATGTGGTGGTACTGGATATTTAGTGTTCTCTAAAAAAAAGAAAAAAAGAGCTGTTATACTACTTATAGAAATAACTGTTGATTACCTTCTCACTTCCTCATAGACAGGTTTAACTGACAAAAGAAAACTCCACCGCAGGTCCACTTTGTACTTTCCTACTGAGATAAATATCTGCAACATCTCTTAAAAAACCTTACATAATCTGGTGGCTGGCATGCTATCTAAAGACTCTGAAGACACACCTACGAGGGGGGTGGGTAACATAGTTATACCGTGCGGCCTCTTTCAAACTCCTCTTTAGTATGACATTTCTTCCACTTTTTCTTTTTAAATCCTGGCTTTATAATCTTTGGGTGAAATGATCATCGGCTTTGTTTACATGCAAACATGCAGTAATCCAATCATAATTAAAGTGACTAACATACGGCAATATAAGGACTGTACTTTCATTATGTTAATGTGTTGATGCTGGTATTTGAAAAGAGCCTCATTACGATATGTGCAATGTTCCGCATTTTGGCCTGTGTGCTCTGGAACCTTTTCAATCATTTTGGAAGCAGGGAAATGTAATGATGCCCATCCCCCTGTAAACAAATTGGATTTTTATCAACCATTAACAACTGGGAAAATGACATGTTATTTTATTGTACTCATGGTGAAAATAATGCAAGTATCATACTTTTTTACTATAAGGCAATCCAACTGCTGAACAACACATCAAATGGTTCAAGTCGTCAGAAGCTTAACTTTGAATACAAATCACTTTCTTCATTTTTTTAAAGGATTGTGACCAAGGTACATCCTACGTGGGACAATATACAGCTGAAAAATCCACTTTACAGTTCTCTCTGGTGGACAAACTATATGATTATGACACTGTTTTCAAACACAAAATTCAATTATTGTGTGATATCTGAACCTGCGATTCTCACCTGGTCCCGTGATATTGGGGACCATAGGCTAGGGACAAGTACTGCAAATAAGCAGAGGCTAGACATCCTAAACACCTTGCATATGTCACTGGTTCTGGTTGTGATAATATTATAGGTAATATCCATAGACAGTATATAATGGACCAATAGACCCCGTTGCTCTGGACGGAGACCAGTGAAGGCTATTAGAAGCACTTTTCCGGTGATCTCTTGCTTTACTGCGCAGCCTCCAACTGAGAGAGACAACGTAAATGTGACATGAGCAACGTGTCTGAAAGTTGTAAGTCTTCTGGTAGCTGTGCCAAGAGAAATCTCAATCATTCCCAATCTTACAGAGACGGAGAGCGTAGGTATATGTAAGGAGATAACAGCACAGGCTAATTATTGCTAACTAACATGCTAGTTAACATTAGTAATTAAACCTAAACAGCTAATGTAAGTCGAAACTGCCTGTGAGCTTCTCCTGTACTATACGGTAATTCCTCTACTGTGCGACAGTAAGTCACTTGGTTATGACCCAATCGTTAGCTTATTTTTACAAAAGCGTCTGCTACGGAGCCATAACGTGAGGTACAAGGTAATGGAGCCTTTTATACATTGTTGTGTTTCTTTGGAACTAAACAACGGACAAATAGAGTCTTTAAACGCTTCAGATGTAAAGTTATTCACAGTCAAGTGACGTAAAAAAAAAAAGGCGGTCAGTGTAATGCTAACAAGAGGTGATTGCTTTGTAGCAACAAAATGGCGCCATCGGAGGTTCGCGTTCTGAAGCGAAGCTTATCCCATGGGTAATATCGCTGATAAATAAACAATAAAATAAATAAATTGAGAGAATCCAGCTGCCGTGCAAGCTAACTGGTTTCCTCCCACAGTCCAAAGCCATGCAGGATAGGTTAACCCTCTGAGGACAAAAGACGCACCAGCGAGTCCTACTCTAAAAGTGATTACAAAATTTCATTTTAGACATTTATTTATTATTTTATTAATATATAAAGATACTTTTGTAAATCCAAGAATTTTGTAAACTCATTTCAAGCACCAAAACAATTGAGTGTAGGTTTGTTTATCTCAAGAGATTTTAAAAATCAACTTTTCAGCTTTAGGGCCAAATTATCTCTTTACACATTTCTCTAGAACAGATGTAGGACTCACTTTACAGAAAGCTATTTTTGTTCTAAACATTTTGATATGAAACACACGGGGAGCAGTTATATGCAAATACCCTTAAATGGTGAATTTAAAAAAAGGTATGTATAAATGCCCTTAGAACTTAGAGGGTTAATGAGGGTGTAAATGTGGTGACCTGTCCAGGGTATATTCTGCTTTTCACCCAATGTCAGCTGGGAGTTGCTCCAGCCCCCCAAGACTCTCTAAACTAATAGAGGATAAGTGGGGGTAGCTATTTGATGGATGAATTTTAAATTATTAAACTGTACTAAAAAAAAGACATTGTATATTGCAGTTATATTACAATGCACATGATAAACTACTTCAGTACCATTGGGTATGTGCTTCAATATTTGAGGACATTTGAAAAAAAAAGTAGAGAGACCCTAACTTCTGCCATTAACTATAACATGAATGTAGGTAACTTGTGAAACGATCCTAAAATAATTGCTCACTCAGATTATTACATGCATAGAAATGTAGTCAGTGTTACTGTTCACAAATACTAGCTTTTGGTTAAGGTTAGGAGAAGTACAAGTCAGTCAAGTCAGGTTGACCATTTTCTCCCAAAGCGTAACCAGGTACTTTGAGTTGCCTAAAAATAATAGTAGAAATGCCAATACAGTCACCTACTGAATACTGTACGGTAGATACTATGGTTTACTTTGGTTTGACTCTACTAGTTAAAAAACACACCGGAAACAATTTGTCTACTTTCTCAACTGGAGTCTCAAAAGTCCAGTCAACTGGCTTTCTCTCTTCTTTCCTTTCTCTATATTCATTCCTCCCATCCCTTAATTTATTAACCCTTCTTCCATGCATATCCCTCATCCATCCATTCCTCCCTAACACTTGCCTCCTCTCAACCCTTCTTCTCCCCACCTGTCTCTCTCTCCCTCCCTCCATCTCTTTTCTCTCCCCTCCCCTCCTGTTCTCTGACTTTCAGAGAACAGAAGCCGGCTTAGAGGGGGGAGAGGCGTGAAATCAATAAGGCATGATTTATTGATCACTAAAAATGATGGCGCTCATTAACCCCCCAAAGGGACCTCAGCGTTAAGCAGATGACAAAATGTCACCCGTCCTCGCTCCAACCCACCTAGACACCCCACAAAAAAATGATCCCTGGCCACCACCAAGCGGCTCTCTCTCCACTCCTCCCCCTGCAGCTGATCTGATATTTGTGATGCAGGACAGAAAGATGAAGGTCTGACAGTTAGATGGCAGTAGGATGGACACGTTTTCTGTTCAGATTTCACTGGTATCTACAAGCATGGTTTTCCTTCCTACCTCAACTCTTTGCACAATTTTCAATTTGTTTCGTTTTTTCCCCTCTGGCAGATTAGACAGTTTACCCAAAGAATTCAAGATCTGGATAGTGACCAACAGATGAAAAATAGGCTTATCGCCGCACGAAAGAGTGACAGGTTTGTTGATCCCAGAGGTCCTTTGTAAGGAATTGGTTTCCACATTGCAAGGCCTATCAAGGAGGTTTGGTGGCTTTCTGTTGGAGGGCTTGTCTGACTGGAAGGGGACCTTAACACCAGCACCGCCAGTTATTTTAGGGGTACTACAGTTTAATCGTCAAGTCCAACACCCAAGAGCGTCTGTATCCTTTTATTTGTGATGATGGACTATTAACGCATCTCATATCCGCATAATCCATCTCTATAGCAGTGATGTTGCTAGGTACGCGTCCATTGAAATCCGAAAGGAGGCAGTAAACTCACCATCCATGAGTCCAGGGGACGCACCCTATTCTTTCCCTGGTAATACCACATTGTGAACAACAAATCTTTGTTCATCATAGACCCCAAAACAGACATACACAGAGTTCTTAAACCTTAAAACCCACCTGCAGCTTCAGTCACTCTGTTGGTGTGCTGCAGTGTCCAGTCTGAAATACTGGATGCAGTTGCAAATGTATAGGATTCTCAAGGCTGGTGATGGTTGGATGGATTTTCCTTTGTGCTGTAAAGCAGTCCATCTGATTTTGCACCAAATATGACTCAAAGGTGTGCAACATTTGTCATGACTCAAATATCCAAAAGTTGCCGGTGGCCACTAAAGGCTGCAATGTTCTGAACACCCCAGAAAGGCCCAAGTATGGGGCTTTCAAGATTGTCTAACAGCATCAGAACACATTTTAGGGTGCAAGGGGCTGTGTCTGAAACTGTCAAATTTTGTAATTTTTCTGAAATAGACAATTTGTCAATTGTGTCCACTCTATGCAGCGACTGGTGTACGGAGGTGCGAAAGAGGGCAGAGTTGTCTCTCAAGCTCTTTTTTTTTTTCATTATTGGTAAACTCCTTACGTCATTTTTCATGTGTTCAATAGAGTGTGACCTGTTTTGAGGTGAGATTGTCCAAAAGTGTTCGTCCTTGACATGACTTGACATGACTGGCATTCTTAGAGAGAGATTGGGGAAGCAGTGAGATGCAGCCAGGGGGAAAGCTATGATGACAGGCTTTTTGCCTTGACTTCAAGAGTTGCCATTCAGAACAGGTTTAACTATGTTCACCTTTATGTTAAGGGGTTTACAGTATTATCTGGGGAGCATGGATGTACTAGATTAAATGGAAACCTTGACTTTGATATTTTTGTGAAAATGTTGGCATAATGGTGGTAGTAGAGGATAGGTCAAGGGTTCACCAAAAATATTAGTAATTATCCTCTGGGAACCATGAATAGCTACAGCAAATGACATTGAATTGCCTCAGTTTCATAGAATTCTTGTGTGTGTGTGTGTGTGTGTGTGTGTGTATTTTATTTAAAGGGAGGGGCAGCAGATGAGGGATCTGTGAAGGGGCTGGTCTATCAAGATCAAAAACACAGCAGTGAAACTTTGCTTTAATAAACCAGCAGGTCAGCAGCACCCACCTCCATATAACTGGGCCCATCTTTACGCCTTATGTTCCCACATTTATTTTTGAATCCCTTTTTTGGCATAATGCATGCACTCGCAATGTTACAATACATTGTAACATTTTTTTTTCTGCTGTAGAAAAATGAAAATGATGTGATGACCCTCCCTTATCAATACTACAACTGGTAACGGACATTCCAGCCAAGTCCTCAGTCTTTATGTACTGCTTGTACTATATATATATATATATATATATATATATATATTTAAAACTAGAACCATCAGAGCCAACTCCATTGCGTGTTGTGATTCATAAATTCATCATTGCTATTGCTATTGTTGCCCTCCTGCCATGACTTTTTCCAAATACCTATTCTGCACATGCCTATATCATCACAATGATAGAATAACATTTATAAAACCAAACAAACAGGTTTTTTGGTGTTATTTTTCACAAATACACCCCCCTTCAGCCACCAAGAGCAACTCTGATT
Source organism: Perca flavescens (assembly GCF_004354835.1). Classification (NCBI taxonomy): domain Eukaryota; kingdom Metazoa; phylum Chordata; class Actinopteri; order Perciformes; family Percidae; genus Perca; species Perca flavescens. Next base: position 31,703,816 of record NC_041350.1, read on the forward strand.
AACGTTGGTACTCTCCAACCCGGTCTCACGGCCGTTCGTGTAAATGTCCACGTTACTCTTAATCTATTGATACGTGTTCACGGAGACGTTTTTCTCGTTTTTTATGTGTAAATGTCACATTATTTTCTCGGGGAAAGGACGCCGGGAGGCGGCCGAAAAGGTCGCTCCATAAGCCGAGACGGGAGGCGCCCGCGAGACGGCACGCGAGACGCCCGCGAGACGGCCTGTGAGGTTGGGTTTAGGAAAAAACTTACGGGGAAAGGGCGCCTTAAATGCCGGGGAAAGGGGGCCTTAAACGCCGGGGAAAGGGCGCCGTAAACGCCGGGAGACACGCCACAGTAACACGCGGGACAAAACGCCAAACGCAGGGACGCCATCCCCGGGAAACAGCAGGACGTAGCAGGGCACTGCAGAGTGTAGCAGGTGTAACGGGGCATAGCAGGGCGTGCAGCAGGACTACGGTGACAGGCTGCAACCTTGATTTAGGGGCCACCCTAATCAACAGCAGTGTAAAAATGAATTGCACTCTAACACGGCAAAAAATACCAATGTTACACAATGTTGCTTTAATCGATGGATGGGTGCACCTTTCACACCTATCTCCCTTTCTGAGCAGGACATCAGGGGCCCGTTTTAGGAAGGAGGTTTACCAAACTCTGAGTCTAACCCAGGGGCCCGTTTCAGGAAGGAGGTTTACCAAACTCTGAGTCTAACCCAGGGGCCCGTTTCAGGAAGGAGGTTTACCAAACTCTGAGGAGGAAGGAGGTTTACCAAACTCTGAGTCTAAGCCAGGGGCCCGTTTCAGGAAGGAGGTTTACCAAACTTTGAGTCTAACCCTGATCTCTGAGTTGATTTTCCCTGAGATGGAAACTCTGACTTTTTGGTTCATGAACAGCTGATTAGAGTTGGTTCAATCAACTCAGAGTATGTTCACTCAGAGTTAAGCGCGTGCACCACCACTATAAAAAGGCAGCATGAATGGAGCCATGATACTAAGATTCGCCATGGTAACAACCACAGACAAACTGGTTGGCAGACTTTATCCCTCTGGAACTGGAACTACTCATGCGCATATACAGCGAGTTGGAATATATATTTTGTTTTTTAAAAAAGCAACACAGCTGCAAAATAGCGAGAATTAGTGTGGTAGAAAATTGTTGCTGGAGTCAATGCGTAAGCTGTAATATATTGTATTAATTTCATATTTATACACAGGCAACCTTTAATTTACTGGTGAAAACTGCAACGGTATTACACACATTTCATTTAGGTGCAATCCTGCGGGCGAAAAAGTAAGCTACTACTAATCCCATTCTGAGGTTGCAGCACCATGTCATTAACAGAACTATAATTTACAATCATTTAATTATTTTTAATGGCTCTCACTGGTTTGTATCCAGGGAAAACTACAAAAACATTTAAAAAACGTTTCAGAGTGAGGCACACTTTTCTGACTGGTCTGCATTTGCAAAAAACATAATGCGACACAAATAATCTGCTGGGATGTAAAAGCACGTCCACAATGGGTGACGTTAGTGATATGAGGACGAATAAGGTACCTACATATCTGATGGACTGTGAAGAAAAACGATACCTCTCAAATAGGTAGTTATCTGAAAATTAAAATGCAGTTGTAGCCGGGGCCTCAATATCATCTCCAGACATATGTTTAACTCCCTGAGAAGTAATACAACAGGATAACAGTATATCAACAGGATCCTTGACAAAAGGAATTGCCATGTTTTGAGAAGAAAATTTTTTTTATAGTCTGCCTAACACATTTAATAAACCAACCCTGCTTTTTTCTTCATGCAGACAAACTGGTCTAAAATGCGCCTGATACAGACTGAATGAATAAATGATGAAATGAAAGAGCGCCGTATCAGAGGGAGGAGACGGAGAGAAGAAAACCTGCTCAGGTTAGGTTCACAGGCTCTGTTACCATAGTAACTTACTCCAAGGTTAAGTTACCTCTCTTTCTGAAATGGAAAATTGAGTTTCCCTCATCTCAGGGTTAACAAACTCAGAGTTTTCACTAAACCTGCTTACTGAAACGGGCCTCTGGATGGCTTTCAAGTGTGTGTGAACACTAAGAAAGCAGCAGGACCAAACAGTATCGGTGGGCAGGTCCTCCAACTAAGTCCTGACCAGACCAATTGGTGTTCACAATGACAGTCAACCAGTCACAGGCTCAGTATGTCATATCCACATGCTTCAAATTTTCAGACTTCACATATCCTGTCATAACAAGACATTTGTTTATTATCTCTTGTAGTACATTTAACGCATAGGTCCACAAATAACTGTGTTACTCTGTTTAGAGCTGACATATAGTAACTTAACCACCATTTGGAGCAGCATATATTTCACATTGTCTATAACTATCTAGTGTGTAAAGCGACAATCTCATGTAAAAGAAGTTAGCCTATAGCTACATAGCTGCTCACAGAGCAACCCTTTGTTAAAGAGATATACATGTGCTTTTATTGGCTGCAACATAGCCTCCATGTCTTTCCAGCAGAGACTGGAAGGGCCAGTCAGTGACTTCTCATGGCTGGCTAGCTCTGACTGCTGGCATCGGAGGCATGCACGTCGCTATAAATGCTAGTTACATTGAGCGGTAATGATCAGTCAGGGCCACCAGGTGGAGTTTGGATAGTCCAACATATCACTCTGAAGTCTCCCAGATATGAGGGTTTAGATGACTTTGAATAATACAGCATATGATTCTCATTATTTTCATACACAATAAACCCTTGTTTCTTGTTCCATTATGTTTATTTCTTTTAAATGTATTCTGATTTTCCTTTAATGTTTCCATCCACCTGTATCTATTGTCTTTGCAGAATACTTTATGCACTCTTATAAGCTTAGAAGAACAGTTTACGTTTTGGCAATTTATAATCTGTTAATACATCGGAGACAATCAGAGCTAATGACGTTCTATGAATAAAAACTACTGGAAACATCCAAAATATGCTGATAGCATCTTTGTCAAAACAAATTGTTTGACCCCACCGGAGTACATTTTGATGACAGGTCAATATATTTGGAAGTGTGCAGGTGATATACAGAGATGCAGATGGGTTAAATGGTGAGACTATGAGACTAACCACTTTGGAAACTGTTTTAGATTCCCTTCATTGGCGGCCTATCAGATGACTTAGAAAATTCTAAGGGGACACTCCTTCACACCTGTCTGATCCTATTGTTCAGACACAATTCAGTTTAATGTTTGTTTGATGGCTTTTGCTTTGCATTCTGTCCAGTCAAACTTTATGCTGTGACTTTGATAGTTGTCCTTCATCATGAGCTTTGATGAGCTTGTAGTGTGTTTGTGCATTTGAATGCAAACACCTTAGGCAGTAGAGTTTCTCTCCACCACCACCCCACTGCTTGTTGGACAATCCCTCATGTCCAGCTGTGTGTGTGTGTGTGTGTGTGTGTGTGTGTGTGTGTGTGTCATTTGGAGGAAAGGAGGGGCTAAGGCAGGGCCCCAGGAGGGGGTGACTGGACGCTTCATCACCCGATGGCCAACCTCTCACAATGATGCATTAAGCCCGGCAGGACGTGGAGCATGGGCCTTTGAGGCCAAAAAAATGCTACACACACATACACAAAAACACAGACCTAATGCGTAATGGGCACTTCATTCAGTGTCATCCCCTAATATTGGGGGTTAGACTGTGGGCAGGAGCGCTGGCTAAAGGAAGAGGTAGGACACATGTTGAACACAGTGCAAAGTAATACTAAACGCCCATTCAGGTTAATATTAAATGAAAAAATTCCCTCTGCTATTAAATACTGTAGACACATGGTTTATCCAATGACTGACAAAGAGTACTGACTCAGTTATCTAATCATCTACTCATCTTAGTGCATACAGCCTTGACTGACATAATGGTGAGTTGATAATAGAAAATAATAACAGTCAGTCGGAGCAGTAGTACCCATCAAAGTTGAAGAGACAACAAGAAAGTGTCAACTCAAGAAACTCCATCACCAGAAATGGAAAGAAAAGACAGCCAGGACACGCTGTTTAAGATCATTTTTATATTATTTGTGCCTTCATTAGCCAGTTATTTTAAACATGCAATAACATGTAGAATAAAACCAGAAACAATTTGGTTACACTGTACCACCTTGCAATGTTGTAGTCAAGACTACCTAAACCGAGACCAAATCATCACCAAGACCAGAGTGCATTGAGGCTGAGACAAGACCACGGCTTTGAGGGGTTGAGACCAAGTCAAGAGGATGTCTTAATAAAATAATATAAACAAAAGACAGTTGTGGTCTCGACCTTCAAAAAGATGAAGATTCCGAGACGAGACCTTCAAAAAGTCAACACCGATCTTGAGTACTACAACACTGCTACCTTGTGACCTTACCCCTGAATTCTATCAGGCACATTTGCGCTGTGTTCCTGTGGCGCTGCGGCCAACGGAAGCAATTGTGGCCACTCAAGACAATGATTGTGATTCCAACAGCATGTGCCACAATTGTCCCAGAAGTGGCTTTCAGCTCTGCTCCACTAAAAATACACGCTTGGTCAATTTTTTACGAAGCAGTGGGACGTTGCACAGGCCGGGCAAGAAGTGGACCGGCTAGCGCATCCAGTCAATATTAAAATAAACAACTTGGCCAGACTTGGGATCATATATTACATCACTACACTATTTTAACAACTAAGACACAGCCACAAATCATTGATCCATGTCGTTCATAACTGGACTAAATGGAAGAAACCATTTAACTATGTAGTTTACTTACTATGGTAGAAGCCTAAATATCCAGAAAAAATGACCAAAACAACAAGATCTCTGAGTCTGGTGGTCAAGACGCTCTGCTTCTGAGATGCTACTGGTGCTACATAACAAAACCACCTGACATTCAGTGAGCACATTCAAGCACCCCAGATAATGAACCCTTTAGCTTTAGTTTGGACACTCCATGAAGATTTTTTCTAGTGCCACCTTCAGGGAACACAAGCTAGTTGCTATTATTACAAGCAGTTTGTCATGAAATTGACTTCCATGTTCCCAGGAGGATGAATTCTTTTCATTCTCTAGCCACATCATCAAGCCTAAAATCTTCATTTGAACACGTGAAAAATCTCAAATCTAATGGCCATCTATGTGTGTGGAGGCTCTAGACTTTCAATCACGTAGAATTGACGATCAAATGCTGATAATTGTCAATCTTTTATCCTGACATGCCAGATGGTTTCTTTCACAGAACCATCTGAAAAGCTGTGATTGGAAACTATTTAGAAAAAGGCAGGCACTTTCAAAGAATACTTGGCAGTTTGGATAAAGCATCCGACTTATCACCGTCTATCACGGGCAAACTTCCACCAATCAGATCAACGAACCATATGACGTAGTAGGAGAGCGCTGGCTGCCAAAGTCAGTTGGGAGAAGAGCGAAAACATCTTTTCGATTGAAAAACCCTTTAGGGCTGTACTTTCTTTTACGACTCAAGCGCGATTTCTCAATACCCCGAGAACTCAGCTGCTGTGCAAGGTAAATCAATCTATAACAGCAAAGTGCAAACAGTTCCTTTTTTGTGAAATATTAGAATAAGTTGCTAATCAGTTGCTAAGTTGGATAAGCAGTAATCTAAAGAGAATTGTCCAGCTGTGGTCCAATGATTACAAACATTTGTCTTGCCTAAGTGCTCTTGAGCTATACTGTATATTGAATTGCAAGGGAGGGTGGTGATGCTGAACCCTTTGGATTCCTTGAACTCTTTGAAAGAAGACCCACAAAGAAAGGACTCACCCAACAAACTGCTCGGTGTTGTTGTAAAACCATTGCTGGATGAAGTGCTACAATTGGGGTACAAAGGGACTAGTCTGTGGTTGCAAAGTGTGTTAAAGTGCTTAATTCAAAGCCAAATGAATGGCCTGTTTTGTTTTAAAGCATTGTCATAGCACTCACACATGCAACTGTGACTTCCATGCATCATGGAAAAAGTTCCATTACAATGGGCCATTCCTCAGTAAATAAATGGTAGAGAGCACGCGGTAGCTGGGCTCAGAGGCCTCTAAATATTTTGGAATGGCATTTGTGGTGAGTGCTCCATCTGCCCACCATTCACTGTGCCTCTTCCAATAAACACTGGAAATGAGGAATTCCGCTTCCCACCGCTTTTGCTGATTCGCCAAACTGTAAAAACAAGAAAGGAAAAACTTCTCTGGACCTCTGGAGATGCTTAGTCCTAATTATATCATATCTTAATTGTGTATGTGTATGTGTGTTTATGTACATTTGTGTGTGTTGGTGTTCACTTGCACATGCAGCAGGAATGTTACTAGCCAAAGCAGAGTGGTTTAATCTGTTTGAAATCCAGAGGCCAGCACTGGTGAAAGCTTTATTAGTCCACATCACCGCCATGGATTTATATCCCCTAAAGTATGGTGATGTTACTCATAACCGCCTTCACCTAAAACAATACAAGTCTCTATATTTTTTCATAAATGAAAATGAAAGTCTTTCAGACAATTGTCATTTTCCATGCAAAAAGATTCTTGATGAAATTAGAAGAAAAAACATTGTCTGAAAAAAAGATACATTTTCAAAGAAATGATACTATCACATTGCAGGGAGGTGTGAGAGTGACAGAGTGGAAAAAGAAAAATGTATTTGGCCAAGTGATCAACAGACGGAGTGCTGAAGGCCTTGATGTTACCCTCACACGTGTTAAACACTGCCTCTGGACTGCCAGACGCCTGGTCACTTCAACTGCCTCCAACTCAAGAAATACACAAATTAATGATTCAGTTGGGATGAAAAGCTGCCACTGTGAAATAGGGGCTATTTTCCTGTTGTGTTTAGGTTAGTTCACTTAAAAAGAAAGTTTTGTAGTGAGCAGGTATTTGGTTTTGTTGATAACAGGCCGCCCTGACCTGCTGAAAGCCAACGGCCTTCACCCTACTCCAATCGCTGCTTTTTTATCTAAGAATATAGACATGTGTTTTTGTCAAGTTTGACAGAAGGACTTAGCGCTCGGCAGGTCGCAGGTAATTAGATAGCATGCTGGGTGTATAGTTAGTGCTGATTTAGAGTCCACTATCTTAGTTATGTCCAGCAAGGGACGCCTTCACAGTGCAGACTGACTTTGAAGATTGAGACTGTAATCCTCACTCACCGTATAACTCATGAATTATCTTTACCTAAATATGTGTGTTACAAGGCTAAGCTAACCTGGGCTCACATAACAAAGACACACAGCTAATAAAGGCTGATCTAGCTCGTAACATTGTATTGGTCTTCGCTCCCTACGTGATGCATTTAAAGGAATACGCCACCGTTGCTGAAATAGGGCTTATCACGGTCTACCCTGGCTGTAGATAGGTGGGCCAACACACTTTTTGTCTCAGTGCAAGTAATTAGGTTGTTTTTTTGTCTTTTGTTGGCTCACTTTTACTCACAACATGCTAACCGGCAACATAGGATTCCATTCACTACGCTAAGCTAACTAGCGGTGGCGCTGCCGGTGTTGCACCGGACTAAAACAATGCATGCACAAAAAATGCATTGGCCCACCTATCTAGAGCTAGGGGAGACCGTGATAAGCCCTATTTCAACAAACTGTCCCTTTAACGTGAGAATGAGACCTGTGCTTGCCTGGATGAGTGTATACTTTCCTACCTAAAAGGGGTTGTGCTGTGTTGAATGACTCACCCAGCAGCCGTGTCTTTTCACTACTAAAGCCGGGCCTGCTAACTCTGGCCAGCACCATCTGATGTGCCACTCCAGCCTTTCTTTTGTCGGCCTGTTCTTGGATGTATTTTGTTCAGGTTTCAAAAGGTGTATTTACAAAAGTTGTGCTGTGGGAAAAACAAAAATAGAAGTCTTTCAGAGTCTTCAATAGTGTTCTCCGTGTGGAAGCGTGTGGTTTGCAGACGTCAGCCCGCGTGCCACTCCTCTCTGAATCAATCTCCTGAATCACTCTCTCCGAATCTCCACACACCTGTGGCTGGTCGGGTTAAATTAGACTCCACAAACACACACCCCTCATGTGTCATGTCAGCACTGGCCCTGTCCATTAGCTAACCATACCCACATCTCTAAATACACTACACTGATATCATAACAATGTGAATATCACAAAAATCTGATTATTACCACTACCACAGGGGTGGTGAAGTGTCCCATAAAGCACCTGATAAAGTCCTACAAAACTACATATCTAGGGTAATCATAATTGTCTATATTATCTACTGGCAGTTCTACAGATTGGCCTATTAATGAAAGCTGCAGCCTCCACAAGACTCTTAAATTAGTTTTTTTAGATATAAGATCATTTTCTATCAAAACTGCACTGATAAATTATTTGATTCTTCAAATGGCCTGGATATGATTGGTTTATGTGAAACATGAACCCAAATGTTTTCTTACCCTATAAATAAAGCTTCCCTACCTGACTACACCAATGCCCATGACAGACAGAAAGGGTTTTACTACGTGGAAGAAAAAGAATTTCAGACCCATTTTAAATCTCCACATCCTAAACTAATGCCCACGAGACGTTACATATGATAACCATCAAGCAGTAACTGGAAGTGGTTCCACTGGGTGATTGGTTCACCACCATAGACTTAGTCCTCATTTCCACCAACTGCAGAACAGCTGTGGATCGGCTCCGCTGCGTGTCGGCTCCGTGCTCTGCCGTCCTTCAATACCCACCAGCTCCGGATTTGTTGCACTATGGCTGCGGCCATAACTGATAGCTGAAGTCACGAGGACCCACGAGATCTCGCAAATTCACGTATGCTCACGTGATATAACAGGATGTAGTTTCTATAAACTAAAAACAAAACCAACAACAGTAGCTGTTTCCATCCATTATGACGCAGCCGTTCTGCAGTCAGTGAAAATACACACATTGACTTTGATGGAAACCTATTGACTCCGCCGCCGTTCCGGAGCGGATCCGCAGACGTTCCGCAGTTGGTGGAAATTAGCAGTTAGACTTAAAGGACGCATGATTTCTGCATACTGTTGTAGCCCCTGCGTAACGTAGGACAACAGACTGACGTTCAGCTATTCCCTGGTACCCTGCACCTTCAGCAAAAGTGTGGACACAGCGCTGCAGCCACTACTATGGCATAAGCCCAAGCTAGCAAGACTGTCTATGCGGCTATCTCACGACTACGTGTTGCTCATCACGATTGAGAAATCAACTCACCGGTCTCCTGCTGACTCTGCAAGCCGGTCAAAGTTTTGTAAAAATCTGAGTAAACACAGAGGAAAAAGGTGAAGATGCCTATCAGCTGTGACCGACTGCAACTTCTCTGCATCCTGCTAGCCAGTGTGCAGGCGCCGGTTGGTGAGCCGGGTGGCGTCCGTGATCCTTGAGTGCCGACGCCATTCAATCAGGTGACTCTTTTTCCACGTGCCTATCCAGCATCCACATTCTGTTTTATCATGAATCATGCACAAGTTGAAGGAGCTGATGGGATAATGCTTCCCTGGAATTGTACCATGTACAATTTCATGTGATAAATCAAAATTGATTGATTGATCGAAATGGGCATATTGACCAACAAAAGGTTGAATGTTTTCCTTTAGCTTTCCCATTGCCCACGTACTTCCAGGTAGGGACTTATTTTGAGCAGAGAAAGGAAACTAGAAAAGAAAAGAGGCCAGAGGTGGCAGGCAGGTGGAGAGGAAAGACTGTGATGTAGTTTGTGTGTGCTGGTCTAACGCAACTACCAAAGTGTGTACACCCACATTAGCATAATACAGCTTTGCATATGATCTGAGCACTTTCCAAGATGCTCGAGACGACAGAGAGAGAGAGTTGAGAGGGAAGAAAATAAAGCTCTTGCTATTTTGCAAGCCTGAGACGATCACATGCTGTCGACAGCACCTCACATAACATCCACCCACCACCACTACCCCCCTACACCCACCCACCCTGCCCTGCATGTCTTCAAAACCTTGTCAACACACAGTCATACAAACAGAGCACAGGCTTCATGTCTTATCTCTCTGGACTCTCATTCTGGCACTATTTTTCCTGGTTTGGTCCAGGCAGAGAACAGCATACAATAACCCAAATTTACACCTTTGGGATGAACTGTGGGCCAGGCCGTATCACAATGTGCAACAATGAGCAATGGAAAGAAAACAGCGAGGACAAAGGAACAATGTTTCAGGCCATCATCTGAACCATATGGACTTAGTAAATTAAGGTATGTAAATCTGTCAGCTTTGATAACCTTACCTTCTCCATCTAATACTTTACTTTGTAGGCATGATAATGTTTACTGAAATTGTCAGAATCTTATCAACAACAACGTAGTTGTAGACTCCGCCAAAAGTGTGTACCCTCAATGGAACTGCAGATGACCAGGCCTTTCCTATACTATGTCCCATTAATTCAATTCAATTCAATTCAATTTTATTCATAGTATCAAATCATAACAAGAGTTATCTCGAAACACTTTACATGTAGAGTGGGTCTAGACCACACTCTATAATTTACAAACACCAAGCATTTACAAGAGCAAGCATTTAGTGCGACAGTGGCTTCACTTTATAGTTTTATTGATTATAAATGAATGCATTACAAGTAATTTTACCTTGGATTATCTCCATGGTTAAAGGCATGTTTAAGAGTAAAAACTTTAAGCTATCCTGCAGTTTGCCCCTTAACTGAAAAAGCCCTTTTAATGTATGTGTTAATGTCCTACTAAGGGCCGTCATTTTTCTCCAATATTTAATGGTTTATTAGTATATCAAGTTGTTGTGGTTGCTGTCATGGATGAATGGATTACCTGTAAAGTTTAAGGGATTTTCAGAGTAAAAATTAACTAAGGCCCATTTAAAGTGTAAATTAAGGGTGTGGATTTGATGTTATTTTGTCAATATTAAAGGCCTATTACCCTTTTAAAAGCCCTTAAACCCCGCAGATAATCCATTGAAAGCACCCTAATATGAAAATGAAGGGATTTAGTTTCAGAGTGGAAGAGACTTTAGACTGTTATAGCAGTATGTTAATGCCCAGGGTTTCCCATACATGCTGTATACACGGCCTTGGTCTTTTTATGTGTTTGTTTGTCTTTGATAAGTGGATCAGTGTGGAATGGTCTCCTGATATCCGTGGTGACATGACTCTGTCACTTCTGTGTGCGTGTGTGTGTGTGTGTGTGTGTGTGTGTGTGTGTGTGTTCAGAGACTCAGAGCAGCTCTTAGCTCATTAATGTAAACACGCTACTAAGCACAGGTTCTGCAGAGCTGCACCACTGACTCCCACAATCCACTGGGAGACAGACCGAGATGTCTGCCTGTTTTATAGCTCTTTATCCTCCCCTGTCTCTCTTTCTCTTTGTCTGTCTATGTCTCTGCCCATGGTATCCCCCTCAGGCTTTACCTTTCCTCAGGCTTTATCTCCTCCATCATCACTTTTGCCTCTTTCCCTTTCTCCCCTTCTTATATTCTTGCCCTCTTTGTATACTTTATCCATCTTCTATGTCATACTCCAACATCTGCCAACACTTTTTAAAATCCACACAAATGGCCCCTTCAAAGTATAGACTGTGACACTACATAACAACCGCCATATGCTATTTACTCTTTACAACCATACAACTTTCATGTAGAGCACCAAACCGCTGCGAGAGCCAAATGTCTGGCCCATGCCAACCCATTGGCACTTACCTGTCATAACATATGACATAAAGTGTGCAACATGTGAAATAAAGTGTGCGCAGCTCAACTTTATTTTGACCTCATCCCACACCGTACACTAGACAGCGCCACTCACTAGCTAAGCCACCTGTAATCTAAGCGAATTATTATGTAATGTAGGGTAATGTTATTTACACAGACATTAAATATTAAACATTAATCTTGTATATAAAATGCTTGGAACAGATATATGGGTAGCTGTGGCTCAGGGGGTAGAGCCATTGTCTACCAATCGGAAGGTCGTGGTTCGGTCCCTGACCCCTGCAGTCTACATCTCAAAGTGTCCTTGGGCACACAGAATGCTGAATTGCTCCTGATGCTGCGCCGTGAATGTGGATGATTTTTTTAATATTTATATGAAGATACCTTGATCATACCTTGTATGATCAGCCACCAGTGTATGAATGTGTGTGAATGGTGCCTATATTGTGTAAAGTGCTTTGAGCAGTTGTTAAGACTAGAAAAGTGCTATATAAATGCAGTCTATTTACTAAAAAAAAAGAGCCAGGTGTTTATCCGCCCGTATTCCATGGTCAGGGACATAGAACAATAAATGAATAATAGAATTCAATGAAAATGGAACACCAGGTTATACAATTTTACAAACACTATCATTCACATTTCCCCACCTAATCACGATACTGCGCAAATATGTGCAAAGCATTAATATCATTATCAGGGGCTCAGTCATTCCCACATCCTAAAACCAGTCTAAAAGTGACAGTCTGTAGGAAGAAACTGTTCAACTTCCCTTCTCTATGCAGACTCATCACTGTCCCAGATGAGGTTGACGACTGTTGTGTTGTTTGCTAATTTCAAGGGGTCTACCAGCCAGGTCTCCTGAGGTGCAGTCGTTGGTGTAGAGGGAGAAGAGCAGTGGGCAGAGAACATATCCCAGGGGGGCGCCAGTTCGGATGGTCCTGGTTCTGGATTAGATTTACCTCAGCCTCACCTGCTGCCTCTTGTCTGTCAGGAGGTGGGGGCTGGGACAGTGAGTTGGGTCAGTTGGGAGCGGAGGACTTTCTAGGATGATGGTGTTGAACACTGAGCTGAAATCCACAAACAGGATCATTGCGTATGTCCTTGGGGAGTCAAGGTGTTGTCGGAGTTATTGCAGTACCATGTTAACTGCATCATCCACTGATCTGTAGGCAAACTGCAGGGAGTCCAGCAGGGGTCCTGTGATGTCCTTCAGGTGGCTCAACACCAGCTGCTGGAAGGAATTCATCACGACAGACGTCAGGGCGACAGGCCTGTGGTCATTTAATCCTGTGATGGTGGATGTTTTGGGTACCGGGATGATGGTGGAGCTTTGAAGCAGGAGGGGACTTCACACAGTTCCAAAGATCTGTTGAATATCTGTGAGAAGATCGGGGGCCAGCTGGTCAGCACAGACTTTGAGGCATGATTTCTTCAACATTGTGACATCAGTACACCAACCTTCGCCAATATAAAAGCAGATTCCGCCTCCCCTCGTTTTCCCTGATAGCTCGGTAACACGGTCCGTTCGGTAGAGTTGGAACCACTGCAGATGAAGCGAAGTGTCCGCAATGTGCTCACCATCCCAGGTTTCAGTATAGTATACAGTTGGGTCGCGTATTAAGTTCTGTAAGTTATTTCAGGTTACAATGGTTAAGCAATAGAGCAATACCGAAAGCCAAGCAATTATTTTAAAAGTTTTGGCTAGCAGTCACAGTTGATGTGCTATTATCAGCCATGGAGAAAAGTTAACCCAACGTTAGCTACCAAGCTAATGGATGCTCAAGCATTAAAGTTCATTCTTCAGCTTAGAAACAGGTTGTGAAAAGCTCTGATACCTGCCCAGCGCTAGACAGAAGACAGACACAGTTAGAGACTAGCTGATAAACAGAATGGAGCATTTAGCAGCTAAAGAACCAGGTAATTTTCTCAGGAGTTTGTGAAGACCAAACCAGAGCTAAAAGGAGATTGAATGTTGGATTTGCACATGTTGGCTAACCAGTAACACAACTGAATGCTAATGTTTCTATGAGTCTGTAGGATGTAAAGGCAACTGTTTGCTGAAATCAAACTTTATACAATGATAAGATGTCAATGTTATGTTTACAGCTTGTTCCACTGCCCCCAGGTATGCTCACTGTTAAATTAGGAGTTCCCCTCACGGTAAGACAGGTCTCACAGTCGCCTTAGCACAAATTATGCACTTCTCTCTTGCTATCCTCCTCTTGACTGACAGATGTGTGTATTAGGTTCCTCACCACTGATCTGTTATGTTGTAAGAGGTGGTTAGAGATAAAACATTGAGATATTGGTCTGTGTAAGTGGGTTTCCTGTAAACTGCAGCCAGGCCTCTCGTAAACCCGGTGTCTAGAAACTGAAACCTACCATCCTCTTCCTGTTCACTAGTGCATCTGATATGAGGGCTGATATTGCTGATGTGTTGGGTGAAGAAAGATCAAGGAGACCATCTTTGAACAGAGATATACAGGACCAACTGTCATCGTATGACTTAGGTTTCATACTAAGGTCACAAGATGACTAAGCCATGACAAATGAAAAAAAATCCATGCCCTCATGGGATTAGTATTGAACACCCCTAGATCAACACATTCCCACTCCCAGCGCACCAAGAAGCGAAGCTTGGTCAGGTGCCTTTGGCGTTTATTACTGACGCAAAAAGTCTCCTTTAGCGTCTAGCACTTTGACGTCATTTTTAGACGTGCTTGGTCAGGACTCTCTGTGTCACTTTTTGACACTTTGGGTCGTGGCGTACGTTTAACTGACATGCGGCACAAGAACGGGACAATTAGGTTTAGGAAAAGATGGTGGGTGGGGTTACAAAATGTACGTTTCAGTGACACGCGGGACAAGATCAGTACACGAACCCCGGTCTCTTGGATTAAAGTCCTGTGTTGTTTGACCCATCCAACACCTCAACCTACCACCTTAACCGTTTTTTGGCCTTTCATACTACTCGCTACCATTGTCGCTTTTAATACTACATCATCTTACAGCGCCACAGTGGAGTTGTTGCTCTGCCCGCTGCATTTCATACAGACGCTAAAGGATTTTTGCATCGGTATCTGATGCTGAGAGCCACTGACGAAGCGTCAGTATTTGACAAGTTGGGAATGAGAATGAGTTGCCTAGATACATAATCTCCTTCACCTGGAGCAGGACCCAAATCCCAACCCTGAATGAGCAGTGTACAGACAAAAACCTAAATAGACTGTACCAAATGTCATTAATAAAACTAGGACTGCACGATATGAGGAAAATATTTAATTATGATTATTTTGACTGATATTGCAATATGATTCATGATATTGGAGGGAATGATCATTTTTGTATCATTATTCTCATTTCCATTGAAAAATATTGAAATTAAAATGATTATAGTGTGGTTTTTGCGAGGATTTTGTCTGTTGGATACAATTTGTATGCCGGGAACACCACAATACTTAATTCAGAATGGTTTTACACATATTTTGCCTTTGACAAATAGTGCGATTTCAATAAAATTGCGATTAATTTTGCAGCCCTAAATAAAACACTGTATGTAGTATATTCATTACGTATTACATTTTACAATGTATTAGTTGTAATTTTTTCTGTCTAATCGGATGATTTTTACACAGGAACACAAAGTCTCTTTCTGACTGTTTTCTATGAAGGAATGATATAGACATATCTTGTTTGAAATTGTATTTATTTATGTACTCAGTGATATTATCTATAAATTCTCAAGTTATGGGCAGACCGTCACTTGAGCTGTTGTTGTAGTGCCACATGTCAGACAGGATTTAACTACTTGGCCTTTCCCAATCCTGATATTGTACCTCCCCAGCTCGCCCTAAAATGCATCTCGAGGAGAGAGGAGTGAGGAGGCTTGCTGGAGGAGCTATAACAGAGGATACACCGCTGTAT
The DNA here is from genome assembly GCF_004354835.1 of Perca flavescens. Taxonomy (NCBI): domain Eukaryota; kingdom Metazoa; phylum Chordata; class Actinopteri; order Perciformes; family Percidae; genus Perca; species Perca flavescens. Next base: position 31,719,424 of record NC_041350.1, read on the forward strand.
CCTTTGCACAAGTCTTTTCACCAGTGGCATGTTAACAAAGAGGCATGACAGCAGGGCTGTAGGACTTGAGTCTGGACTCAAAACACTTTACTGTTGTCTCTGACTCGTCTTGGACTCGTTGGTATTTGGACTCAGACTCAGGCATTGGACTCGCCAAATATTCTGAAGCACGCTCGTTCAGAAAACAGATTTAATATCCATCTAGAACAGGCATTAACATTGGTTGCATGGTCATCAGGCATCAATCCTTTTCATTTTGGCCACAGACCTAATGTCAGCGAGCACTTTGTACTATGGATTCTTCAGGACAAGCAATGAAAAAGTTCAAGAATGGGAATATTTACTTAAAGTAAATAATATGACCTAATTTGATCCTATAGTGTGTTTCTCTGCACTTGCTTTTTGACTATTACAAATAATAAAGCAAATTGATCATCATAAAATAGAAGATGTACTGTCTCTCATGTCACATTATGAACACAAATTATGAACAGGTAAAGGAGTGAGTCTTGTAGAGGATTCTTTTTTTTCTAGCTGGGTATTGACTGACTGTCTCTCATTTGGACTTGGACTTGACTTGGACTCAAACCTTTTTGGACTTGGTCTTGACTTGGACTCAAACTTTTTTGGACTTGGTCTTGACTTGGACTTGAACCTCTTTGGACTTGGTCTTGACTTGGACTTGAACCTCTTTGGAGTCGGTCTTGACTTGGACTTGAACCTCTTTGGACTCGATCTTGACTCGGTCTCGACTAGTCCTGGTCTTGGACTTGTCTTGGACTCGACAAATGTGGACTTGACTACAGCCCTGTGTGACAGAGAGAGAGAGAGAGAATATATATTTTGCCTATATCGTTATATCCGTGGCCATGTGGTTAACATTCTGATTAATAGCAGGTGGGTGAAATAATACATAATTAATGAGGAAAATATTAATTACCTCCTCTAAAGTGTGAACATAGCAGAGAGCAGAGCTGCTGTCCGCTGCAGCAGCAGACAGCTTCATTTGTAAGTGTGTCCCCATTAAGAGAGACGCTTGAGGAACAGCACAGCAGTGTTACTTATTACAATATTATTATCATTATTATTATTATAGAAGCTAAAGATTTAGTTCTGTCTCCTCTGTCACGTTTATAACTATAGTTTTAAGTTTTGCTGCCTAAATGTCCCATGACATTAGCTGCAGTGACATTACTGTGTGTATGGAAACGATCATTTACTGAAAGCAGCCTCTCTAATCAGTAAAGTAAACCACTCATACAGCACTACAAAACATCATTTAAAAAAGTGGGTCTCCAAATCAGAGAAAATAATTAATTCAGGGCGGAGGGTGGATGATTTTAAGCTAACATGCGGATTAGGATGAAGAGCCGATTCATGCATCCAGACACTAATAGATAGAGTGCGCGTGTGTGTATTTATTACATACAGTATATATTTGTATAGTTCTTTTCATACAAACATTTGTAGTACTTTACACAATAAAATATAGCCTATATATACACCCTAGAGCCTATATTCTGTATATATAGGCCTATGTGTGTGTGTGTGTGTGTGTGTGTGTGTGTGTGTTAAAAACAACAGATACAAATAAATGACATGCCTGTATCTTAAATTGATGTTGCTCTAAACCGAGGGCTCCGAGGCAAAGTTGTCTCATATTTGTTAAATGCCTTTGCCTCAATTCCTCTCCCTTGGAGTCTCTTCCTCGTCTCCTCTGCTTAAAGCTCTTGTGGCCCGGGACCGAGATGCGAGGAAAGGCGAGGTGAAGAATCTGGGATGCACAAACTGGGAATTGAGAAAGGCCAACGCTCGTCATCAACAGAATGAACAATAAAACACAGTAAAATACAGGTTTCAACTAATAGCAGCACTTCATAGTGCAGTTCTGCAGGGGCCCAAACGTGAGACTTGAACCTAGCCGTATCCCTGTTTTTAACAGGACTCAACTGAACCCAACTGGACTGCCACAGTTGTGACCCGCACTGGCCTACATATTTTAGCCACTACTCTTTCTTTCACTCCTTCTAGAAAAATGCTTATTTGTGATTGTTGCGAGCAAAAATCCTTGATTATGCGGCACGTTTTCTTAAAAAATGCGATGAAATATGCGGGATATTTATGCAATTTTATGTGATGAAATTGCGGGAAATTGCAAAAATTGCAGTTTGATGAAAAAGAGAAAAAAAAGTGATTCCCCCCCAACACCCTGCTTTTTGATGATGTTCACGTCACGTAATTACGTCACTTCATAACGTTCCCATGGCAACAGGGGAAAATGGCTGCTCTTGTGTGAATATGTGACTTTTTTTGCAAAGAAAATGCGGGGATTATGAAATCATGCAAGCCACGCATATTTTGCGCAGAAAAAGACTTTGGCTGATTATCCATTGAATTATGCGATCGCATAATCACGTTTTTCTGGAGGGACTGTTCTTTGTTTTCATCCGTTACCAACCAACATCAAATGGGCAGGGGAGTGTCTAAAAGGGTTGGCACTGAACCCCCCTGGTGCCCCCCAAGACCATTGTGCTACATGTGTGCCGGTGCAGTTAACCCACATGAACAGAAACAGATTTCAAGTCTGGGGGCCTGTTTCACAAAAGCAGAATATATAAATCCAGGATAACTGGTAAAGCGAGGCTTGACCTAGTCTAATCTGTGCATCCTGGCTTGGTGCGTTTCACGAAGGCCGAGCCAGGCTGAGGAGGAGAGACTAGGCCGAGCCAGGCTGAGGAGGAGAGACTAGGTCGAGTCAGGCTGAGGAGGAGAGACTAGGTCGAGCCAGGCTGAGGAGGAGAGACTAGGTCGAGCCAGGCTGAGGAGGAGAGACTAGGTTGAGCCAGGCTGAGGAGGAGCCACTAGATCGAGCCAGGCTGAGGAGGAGCGACTAGGTCGAGTCAGGCTGAGGAGGAGTGACTAGATCGAGCCAAGCTGAGGAGGAGCGACTAGATCGAGCCAGGCTGAGGAGGAGCCACTAGGTCGAGCCAGGCTGAGGAGGAGCGACTAGATCGAGCCAGGCTGAGGAGGAGCCACTAGGTCGAGCCAGGCTGAGGAGGAGCGACTAGGTCGAGTCAGGCTGAAGAGGAGAGACTAGGTCGAGCCAGGCTGAGGAGGAGAGACTAGGTTGAGCCAGGCTGAGGAGGAGCGATTAGATCGAGCCAGGCTGAGGAGGAGCGACTAGATCGAGTCAGGCTGAAGAGGAGAGACTAGGTCGAGTCAGGCTGAGGAGGAGAGACTAGGTCGAGCCAGGCTGAGGAGGAGAGACTAGGTTGAGCCAGGCTGAGGAGGAGAGACTAGGTTGAGCCAGGCTGAGGAGGAGAGACTAGGTTGAGCCAGGCTGAGGAGGAGAGACTAGGTTGAGCCAGGCTGAGGAGGAGAGACTAGGTCGAGCCAGGCTGAAGAGGAGAGACTAGGTCGAGCCAGGCTGAAGAGGAGAGACTAGGTCGAGTCAGGCTGAGGAGGAGAGACTAGACTAGGTTGAGCCAGGCTGAGGAGGAGAGACTAGGTTGAGCCAGGCTGAGGAGGAGAGACTAGGTCGAGCCAGGCTGAGGAGGAGAGACTAGGTCGAGCCAGGCTGAGGAGGAGAGACTAGGTCGAGCCAGGCTGAGGAGGAGAGACTAGGTTGAGCCAGGCTGAGGAGGAGAGACTAGGTCGAGCCAGGCTGAGGAGGAGAGACTAGGTCGAGCCAGGCTGAGGAGGAGCGACTAGATCGAGCCGTGAAATACATTTATTTGTAAAAAAAAAAAAGAAAAAAAGAAACACAGCCGCTGTAATGAAACAGCGAGAGAAAGCGATGCAGACGATCACGGACCGACTGAATGCGTAAGTAGCCTAAAAATCTACAATTACTGACCACTGCTCTGAACTGAAACCGTCATAATCATACCAAGGGTTCAAGGATTAGGCTACTAATCATTTGCACAAATTAACCCTTTCACTCTTTGCCTTAAAAGTGAGCAGAAGATAATGTTACTCAGGAAATTTACCATGAAGATCAATTTTCTACAACGCTAGAATATGATGCGTTAATATGTCTTTCACTTTGTTTCTCCCTCTCATGGGCTAAAATATAAATTTCCTAAGTCATATTAACTTCCACTGCTCACTTTTAATGCAACGTGTACAACTGTTTGTTTTTGCAAATGACAAGTGGCTCATTGAATGGTTTCAGTTAAGAGCAGTAGTTCTTAAATGTATATTTTTAGACTACCATTCAGTCGGTCCGCTATTATCTGCGACGAGTTTCCCTCTTTACATATTATATGCTTTGCTCACTCGTATATATGGACATAGAAAAGAAATACACTGAAGAAATTGGACTCTAAAATCTAGAAACTATAAAGATAATTAAGTGATGAATTTCATGCACACTGTAAACATGAATGTAACATGTTTATCAGTGATATTCATCAGTTATTTCACCCCAGCAAAGTATAAGGTCAGAAACCATTGAGGTGTCCTCTCCCAGTTGTTACATGAATGTACAGTAGGCTACACTATATAGTTACGTATTGGTTCAGGTGTGGCCTTGACCAACTGACACTGTGCTTGTTTGAAAGCCATGATGTCTCTCTTTCATGGGTGGGCCAAATTCTCTGGGCGGGCAAAGCAGAGAAATGGGAGGTAACCTTTCTCCTTATGACCTCATAAAGAGAAGATTCCTGATTGGCCCATCTGAGCTTTCATTTTCTCAAAGGCAGAGCAGGATACCCAGGGCTCGGTTTACACCTATCACCATTTCTAGCCACTGGGGGACCATAAGCAGGCTGGGGGAACTCATATTAATGTTAAAAAACCTCATAAAATGAAATTTTCATACCATGGGACCTTTAACTAACCCCTCGAAGCACCTTGACCCAAGTGCAGTTGCCCTTGATTTTAACTCTTTCTTGGATAACTATGACCTGGATCACTGAGAACCTTCATAGACATTATTCAAGTCCATTTTCAGGTTCTTGTGTTGTGCCACTTCTCATCTAATACCACATGAATTAGGGCACAGGGCATTGCACAAGAGCCTGAAAATCATGCCCAATGTTTTCAAAGCTAAATTTCAACACTGTATTTCTTCATTCTACTGATCAAATTTTCTGTGGCACCTCCTTTAAAGAGTCCTGAAATCACCCGTCTGTGGGGACCTATTGTGTTCTCGGGAAGTGTTCCCATTCGGGTATACGGGAACTGTAACAGTCTGTAACACAAAGGTAACTGAAATTAAGAAACACATTCAACCTTTGTTTGACCATTTATACCAGACTATTAGTACAGGTTAATCCGCTCACATAACAGTTCTACCACTGCACGTGTGCACACATCATTGTTAAACCACACTATCCCACCAGAACTTCTGAGCTGTTGAATTTCAGCTGATTTCAAGTGGATGCTGCAGCTTGTCTTCTCTTACCCAACTCTAGCTTTGCTCTCTGGAGGCCAACATTAAGACAGCAGCCACACACACACACACACACACACACACACACACACACAAACATGTAAAAACAGAATGCACACCAACCACAGTGCATGGTAATATATATACATGCAGTTCGATGGTCCTGGATCAGTCAGACGTGCCACAAAGTAAATGCAAACAAACACACACACACACACACGCACACACACACACACATTATCCCATTGTCATCATTTCACTCAGTTAGGCCCGGCCTGGTCTGTCTCAGAAATACTGAATAATGGCATCTCTTCTTTTCTTTTTCTGTTCTTTTTTCATTCTCTCTGTTTTTCTCTTTTTGCATCTTGTTATTTAATCCCTCTTTGCATTTTCTCTTATTATTTTCACTTCATGTCTTTCTTGATTTCTGTCATCACTGCAAATTATTAACACATTTCACAGAAAAACATGTTGCACTAGGGTTCTGGGTATTTCACTTAAAAAAAGCATGTTTTAAGCAAGTTTTTTTTATCTTTTATTATTTCAGTTTTAAGGTCCCATATTATTGTTATTATTGTGGGTTTCTACTAGAACATATTTACATGCTTTAATGTTCAAAAAACACTCTCAGAGTCTCTGACTCGCGTGGTTATTGCAATCAATAATAATCCATTTGACTTGTCACATGAAATAGAACGAGGTACAATTCCAGTTAAATGTTTGCCCATCAGCTCAGAGAAGGTCTTGCTAGCTTGAGTTCATCTTCTCCACCTTTTCCCTGATTTTCCCTGTGTACTCTGATATTTATATTCAAAAACTTCACCGGCCACCTGGCTAGCTAGCCCAGGCTAGCACAGTCGGCCAGGGGCTTGCACAGTCGGCCAGAGGCTAGCACAGTCGGCCCAAGGCTAACACAGTCGGCCAGAGGCTAGCACAGTCGGCCCAAGGCTAACACAGTCGACCAGAGGCTAGCACAGTCAGCCCAAGGCTAGCACAGTTGGCCAGAGGCTAACACAGTCAACCAGAGGCCAGCACAGTCGGCCAAGGCTAATACAGTCGACCAGAGGCTAGCACAGTCGGCCAGAGGGTAGCACAGTCGGACAGAAGCTAGCACAGTCGGACAGGGGCTAGCACAGCCGGCAGGAGACTGAAAAGTTGATTTCCAGAAACCTAGCCATATGTCATCATCTGTCCAACGTGAACAAAATAAGGTCTACAGTACATTGTCTACAAATCAGCAAAACCACACAATAAACAACCTTTAGGCTATGAAAACTAAGAAGTATTGTATATATACAATACTTTCCTTAAATTCCTAAAATTGCTCTCAAAAAGATGGATTTACATTTTAAAGCTTTTGACAAATGAGAGGGATCCCTTTATCCTATGTCTGTGACCTATTTAAAATGTTGCACCAGTTACCACCAACACATTCTCATTAACGGGTTTGTATGATATCGTACGAAAGGTTCTGCACACTAAAACGTATGATATCTTACGAAAACTAGGAGACCGCCGGCTGGTCACTTGCCATCAGCTACAGAGCTCCGTGCTACAGAGCAGCAGTTGCTAGTTGTTTAAGCCGCTACAGAGCTTTGTGACGCCGGCTCCGGTGTTCCGCGTGGTGCTCTTCGTGGTGCTCCGCATGGTGCTCCGTCAGGTCAGCGGTAGTTGGTGGTTCGGTTACCCGAGAATAGGTGACTGTGAGCCGGGTACAGAGAACCATGAGCTGCTGGTCATTTCGGCGGAGATTACGGTTAAGTTTAGGCAAGAAAAAGTGAGCGTTATGCTGCTGAAAGTAAAGTTTAGGCACCGAAACGACTAGTTAAGTTTAGGAAAAAGATGGTGGTTTGAATTAAAACACACATTTCCTGGGTGAAAGTCTTTAGTTTTCCCCTAGAAACGATTTCCGCTCCCTGGCTTGAAAGTCCTGTGTTTGAACATCCACCCTGTCCAGCCGCGGGCTTATACAGCAGCAGTCAATGTTTGCACAAAGCAAAAAAAAAACGTGGAAATCATAAGAAATACAGTGCTTATCTTTTCGTAGCTTATCGAACGTATGATTCATGAGAACGGGCTGCAGCGTCATATATATATTGACAGATTTAGCATACATGTATGAAAATTGAAATATTTTCTCCACTTTTTCATCTTTTGTCCCTTTCCCCTTTACTCTCCCTAACCTTCTTAGAAGACGAGTTGCATGGTAAACTTCATCATATTTGCTTTTCAGGGAGTTATAAGACAACAGAAAGCAGCAAAGAGGATGAGTGACTCCTCTGTGTTTAATAAAAACAAGCCTCCTTGTATGCAAATATTTGTTCTTCATTTTCCACACAGAGATACTTCCTCTCTTTGTCTCTTCATCACCCATGAAATAATAAATGCTGCTATGTTTTTTTCCCCAAAATTAACTAAATATAAATAAACTGTGAGCCACAATCAACTGGTGCAAAGGATTTATATCTATAGTGGGTCAAACCTGTGAATTATACTAACTTTCCTAAGATTGTACACACACACACACACACACACACACACACACACACACACACACACACACACACACAAACAGTATTCCCTATGTGTTACACACATCAATTAAAAATCTTGACAAAAGCTCTAAATTGACTCTCTCTCTCTCTCTCTCTCTCCCCATTTTCTCCAGCGAAGTACAATTTCCTCCGCACAGATAAAGCTGTGTCCATTCTAAGAATCAATAATCCGTTCATAAATATGTTATTAATAAAGGAGTTAAGCCGCATATATATTTCATGGCAGAGGAAGGGAGCGTCTCCCTGAGGCCGCAGGGCTTTACTCCATATCATTCATTTATAATTAATCTGCACCACTTGGGATTTAGTGAATTAGGAATCCCGCAACAGACTAGAGCTCTGTTCTGTTTCTATCTGTTGCAGCTCATGAACATGGGAGGTCCTTTTTCTCTCTGCTGGTATTAAAGAAAAGAGGAGGGAGAGAGATTTCATGTTGCAAAAGGACAGCAAATAAAGTTGAAGTTTATCTAAGCAGGAAAAAAGGGAGTGACAGCCACGCTGACATAATGGACCAGGAGGCAAAATGTGCATTTGTAGACTTTAGTATTTTATTTTTGGAATAATATATTTAATGCATTGAATAAAAAATGCACATACAATATAGAGACTAAAAATCTGAACACGAGCAACTACATATTTAGCTGCACTGTCTTTGCACTGAAAGACTTAACATTTCTTTTGTATTCCTTTCTTAGCAATTTAATGACCTTGCCACTTCATGTGTGATTATGTGTTGAAGCAATACACACAATACACTTATGTAGTAACTATTTATGTATTGTTTATACTGTGTATCTATTTGTATTGGTCATGCTCGATTATGTAATGTATGTAGTAGAGGCCCACAGTATTCTCGAGTGTTACAGTTCTTTCTCTAAGGCCAGACGTAGTAGTTTGATATAAAAGAAAAGGAAAATCATAACTTAAAGTCCAATTACTAGCCATTTCTGGATCTTTCAACCAGATATCACAGTCTTCATCGGCAGAGTTTGAATGATGGAACACAATGAAAAATGACCTGCAATAAACGTGTAACTATGAAAAGAAGCAGGATGAAGTACCGTTTCACAATGACTGGAAATGTTTCCGATTATCCAACAATTTCATGGTTGGTTATATATTTTTGTTTCTCACTTTGTCTGTGTCTCTCTATTAAGTCATCATGTTCAATTCATAACGACTGTATATTTTTTATCTACAATATTCTTTTTGCTTTCCCTCGTGTGGAATCAATCAAGTTAGTCTTATCTTAATTTTAAAATCAATCTGGTTTACACATTTTTCCACACAATATTGCATCAATTTCAGTTTAATATGTTTTATTATTATTATTATTATTATTATTATTATTATTAATTTTAGTAGTACTTGTTAATTCAATTGTTGTTTCTTGTAGTTTTAGATGTAGAGCGAGTAGTGGCAGTACTAGTGTTGTCCATTTCTACTTTTTTTAAATGATTTGCAACTTTTATTTTGAAATGTAACAAAGATGCACTAAAAAGATATAATGGGTATGAAGAGAAAATAAACAGTACAACACATGAGCATAAACCTCACATGAAACTCATCCGTGTGTCCACCTCATCCTTTCAGTTACACGTTTAGACTTGAGAAGTGTTTTTCTGCCCTGTTAAGCATCCTATATGACATTCTTTCATATAGAAAATAGATCATTTCCTAACTCCGTCAAGCAGACCTGTGAAGAGACTGAAGGCTCCTTCCAGCTCTTGCAGTCGTGTTCAGCCCTTCACTGGTTGAGGAAACACAGAAACATCTTACTGCTTCCTGAAATATCAAACCGGTGGCGTTCACAATATAACAGTCAGTCTTTATGCAGAGTTATTGGGTTTTGGGGGCGGCCTCTAGCTCACCCAGTAAGAGCGTGCGCCCCATGTAGGCTGAGTCCTTTGCAGCGGTTCGAGTCCGACCTGTGGCCCTTTGCTGCGTGTCATCTCCTATCTCTCTCTCCCACCTTTCCTGTCTATCCACTGTCACTATCAAATAAAGGGAAAAGCCCCCCCAAAAAACAAAATCTTAGAAGTGCTGGGTTTTTGGGCCATCTTTAAAACCAAGTCTGTACAGTTTAACCTACTGCTGGCCAAATAAAGTGGAATTTTAACTCATAAAAGCATTCCCTTAAGCTCTTTTGAAATTTGTCAGTCAGACATGCCACAAAGTACATGCAAACACACACACACACGCGCACACACACACACGCATGCACACGCGCACACACACACACCCACACACACACACACACAGAATGGGTCCAGCCTCCCATTGTCCTTGGTTAATCAGGGGTGGACTGACATTGCCGTCACTTTTCCCCCAAAAACAAAAGACTCGCTGCGGATGTGAGGGAGCTGTATCAGTGCGGCATCTCGCCGGCAGCACCAGGGCAGCCAGGCAGGCGAGAAGAAAGGCCCGACCGCTGCAGGATGGCTGCAGGCGAGGAGAAAGACACTGCTGACAAACGCATTAATTACTTTATCAACTTCTTTTCCCAATTAACCTTACATGCCACCTTCCAGGTAAGTCAGCCGGGGGGCTGGCGACTCCTCATCAACAAAAAAAAAAAACTCTGAGTCAGAGAAAAGATGAGGTGAGGAGAGATGAAGAATCCTGGAGACAATAGACTCCCCTGCTCTTTTAAAAAAAAAAAAAAAAAAAAAAAAGCAAAGACAAAAATGACCAGATAACATTGTCATTAGCACGCAATTAGCGGTTTCCACCAATCCCAGTTGTGATTACCAAACATAGCATCCACTTTAATTAATACACTGTTTGATATGTATTTTCATTTACCCCCTTCATTTGCATTTCCAATTATTTCTCAATATGGGTGTGTCAGCTGTTTGACGATGGCCTTTTTCCTTTGACCAGTGCCTCACTGGTTCAGACAGAGAGACAGCGAGGAAGGACTGGGACAGTCACACGCTATTGAGTAAAGTGCAGCGGTGGAAAGTAACTAAGTACAATTACTCCAGTAATGTACTTGAGTCCAAATGTACCTCCAAATGTTGAGGTACTTGTACTTTACTTGAGTCTTTTCTTTTCATGCCACTTTCTACTTCTATAAATAATATATTGGACTTTAGTTACTCCACTACATTCATCTGTTACAGCTTTAGTTACTAGTTACTTTAGTTACTCCACTACATTCATCTGTTACAGCTTTAGTTACTAGTTACTTTAGTTACTCCACTACATTCATCTGTTACAGCTTTAGTTACTAGTTACTTTAGTTACTCCACTACATTCATCTGTTACAGCTTTAGTTACTAGTTACTTTAGTTACTCCTCTACATTCATCTGTTACAGCTTTAGTTACTAGTTACTTTAGTTACTCCACTACATTCATCTGTTATAGCTTTAGTTACTAGTTACTTTAGTTACTCCACTACATTCATCTGTTACAGCTTTAGTTACTAGTTACTTTAGTTACTCCACTACATTCATCTGTACAGCTTTAGTTACTAGTTACTTTAGTTACTCCACTACATTCATCTGTTACAGCTTTAGTTACTAGTTACTTTAGTTACTCCACTACATTCATCTGTTACAGCTTTAGTTACTAGTTACTTTAGTTACTCCACTACATTCATCTGTACAGCTTTAGTTACTTTACAGATTACGATTTTTGCACACAAAGCACATGTAGTATATCAAATCTGATGTTTTATTATAAATTAAACTAGCCAACAATAGAATGGCCTACGATTCCAGCTGAGGTGATTAGACCATTGGTTGGATCCTTTACTCTTTCTAAAATTGGAGGAGAGTTCTGCATCGAGTACTTTTACTTTCAATACTTTAATTATTGGTATTAGTACTTTTACTGAAGGAAAGGACTGCGGGTAAAGTGTGATCGTGGCTTCAGTGGGTGACCCTGAAGAATGAATGGTACTATTAATTATTATTATTATTATAGAATATTAGGGCCACTGCTTCAAGAATAAGTAAAAACAGTTATACACATTAGTTCAAGGACGTTGTCATACCTGTATGTTAAAGATATAGTCAAAAGTGCACTACATGTAAGTTGTAAAATTTCAGAATAAAGTCATATTTTGAGAATAAACGTGTTATATTTTGAGAAAGGGAGGGGAAAAAAGTTACGATACAAAAGTGGTCATTTCACCAAAAACGTCATCACGTTACAAGAATAAAGTTCATATGTATAGAATACATTTGTAATATTTCAACAAATATGGTCAAATTTAAGTAAAGTAATAAAAAAATAACGTAATATTTCAGGAATATAAATGAACAGGATAAAGGCGCAATATTTTAAGTAGAAATACAGAAAATTGCTGGATATAAAGAGAGCAATAGTTGTGTGGGGCAAAAAAGTAACTATTTTCAGATCACTGTCTTAATATTTCCGTATTAAAGTTGTCTTATGACGAGAGTAAAGTGGACATGTTTTTTTTTCATTATTATTATAATATTTGGAAGCTGGATGTTTTTTTCTATAACAGTGGGTCTAATGCTGTTGTGCAGATACATCTTTGCAATGAGAGTAATCAATGATATGACATTTAACTTATTTTAATTTAATTTAATGTATACTTTGTATTGATGCCCAGTGGGGAAATTACAATTACGATTACAATTAGCAAAAACACATCTTTCTATCTATGTAGCACAACACATTGCAGCAAGAAATTACACAATCATTTCCTTTTTCAGCTGAGACAGCACACAGCTCATACCTTTTTTTGGGCCCCCCACCATCTATCTATGAGCGGTGTCAACATATAATAGCCACAAAAACGAATTAGTGTAAAGACAAACTAGTAACATGAGAGTGAACTAAGAGTGCAACGCTGATCTGGATTCAGTTAGGACCCCGTTTAGTGTAGCCTCCTTCCGAGCTTTTGGTCCACTGCTTTGTTTTACATTACAGTAGAATCTGTTTTTCTTTTACATTAGAGTGTCTGCCAGAATGGCTGTGGAAGTAGAAGATGAAAGGTTAACACAAGCATATGGATCGACCATGAAAGCCCTCCAAACACACACAGACACACAACACGCACATACATGCACATGCATCCTCTCATTAAAACTTTGAATGGAAAATCTGGGAGGGAAAGTGTTAATCAGATGTTTAATTACCATCCCCCCACCCTCTGAATGTATTGAAGTAGTTGAGCGTTGGTGTTTTTCATTCTGGGAGGAGGGAGGGGGTGCAGGCCTTTTTTTTTTTACCACCAGTTGAAATGTTAATTATGACCTTGGCAGGAGAACTGAAACACTAAGGCTTGGAGTAGAATGGAAGGCCAAATACAAAGCAGCTGTGGCCTGGTCTGGGGCTCTTACTGGGACTGAGGCTGGAACTGAGACTGGGGGGAAATTAGACCCAAAGGAGGAGGCGACTGAATGTAAACCGAAAATGGGATTAGGACTGGATGTGAAGACAGGGCTGGGCTTTAAACTGGGGCTGAGATTAAATTTGACACTAGGATAGAGACTTCACGCGGAATTGATATTGAGGATGTGACGAGGACTTAGACTGCAGATAAAGATAAAATTAGGTACTACAACTACAACTGACGCTTGGACTGCAGACTGGGTCTGTGATAGGCCCCCAGGACTGAGAGTTACAGTAGGATGTGGGTCGAGCTTGAACCACAAATCGTCTTGGGGTTTAAACATGGATTGGGAGGCTTGGATTTAAACTGAAATTGAGATTAGGACAAAAACTGGGACTGACTGGGACAACGACTGGGACCCTAGATGGAGCAAATGGTGGCTCTAGGCTGGGACTGGAACTGATGCTGTGATTGTAGCTAAAGGTGACACTTGTTATTCATGTGAATAAGAACTGGGAATAGGCCTAAATCTGCATGCACTTTGGGCTGAGACTAAAGGAGCAGGCATCGCTAGCTGGGGCTGGAGAGGTGTGTGTGTGGGGGGAGAGAAAAAGAAAAACCTGGATGTCGCTGTAAGGGCTCCCTGTGGGATGCTGTGAATGTACACGCTATGACGGGATGAGAGCAGAGAAAAGGGAAGGAGGTGAGAAAGGAAGAGACTGAAAGAGAGAGAGAACATCAATTTAGCCTCTCATAAACACTCAAAGAACATTCACTTAACAAGTTGCATATGTTCATGCATAATGCATTAAGTCGCCACACACAAATATACGCATCACAGCTCTATGTCATTTCATTTAGGCAGATGATGTAACAAGTAAAGAAAAAAAGCACCCCGTTTGTATCATACCCTGTTCTACTATTGCACTGAACCATTAAAACTGGATAAATATCACACTGTAAATTAACATCATGACATATTGTATATGCATATTGAAAATGCTTTACAGATTCCTAATAGGCTGTTTTCTCTATTATCTAAGGATAATTGAGGCCAATCGCTTGGGTCAGGGAAACGTTATGTGTGTATTTCATCACAGATTTGAATGTAATCCATTACAGCTAAAGTAACACAGCCTTTACCAGATTATTTCCAAACCTGGGAGATCTCCTGAACCACCACAAGAGGGTTCTAGGTCTCACAAAAATCACAAGTGCTTTTCACCTGTAAAACATATTTGAATGTAATCAATCCTATTACACAACCAAGCAAGACAGTGGATCGGAGTATGTTGTCATTAAATAGAGGTTTTTGTCTACATTTTGTTCAAACTTCAGGTATATGTGGTTTGACACCCAAATATAAATTCTGTAAAATATGTTTGCTGATTTTGAGAATTGTGTTGTTTTTTTACCCTGGGTATTTTGTCATTTTAGCATCCTAAAAAAAATACATGAAGCCATTTGTATGATTCAGTATGTTCAAAAATATAACTCCTAAAGCCATGACATTTGGTAGAGGTACAGACAAAACGGTGAACAACAGATCCAAAAGGTTTTCATAACTGAAAATTGAAAAAGAAATTGAAAAAAAAAAGCCACAGGCAGCCCCCTGAAGAACACTCCTCCCCAACCTTTTTGCAATATTTCAGGACATTTTTTGAAATCACTGCGCTTCCATTGAGGTTTTTTTTATGCCCAAATTAAAAATGTGCATTAAAACAGGTGGATGGAAACACACCTATTGAAGTGGTTTTGAGTGCTTCCCTTCTGCAAATAAGTGAATGAACAATCAATTGAGGAATGATTGTTTTATACAGCATTAATCTCACCTCACTTATATATTTATAATATTTCAGCACCATGTTGTGTTTAATTAAACTTTAGGCTTATCATTTCAGTTCCTGTCTTGTTCAATACAGGTCCATGCATGGGTAGCTGGTTACGTATAGTAAGCCTTATATTTTAAATATGGCATGCAAGCAACTATTAACTGCACAAAATGCCAACATATACACCCCTATTCATACAAATGTTCAAGGTCCTATGAATGAGTCCACATCAAGCAAGCTGAACTCCAGATGGCAATGTTGGTAGCACAGACTTACAGTACAATTAACAGTAACCCCTCCCCCAGTCGCGGCGCCATGCCCCCGCACAAATCTCCCGGATTTGGAAAACCAAATGTTGGCAGGTATGCGTTATTTAATCTATTGATTCGTGTACACGGCCATGTTTTTTCTTGTTTTTTTCGTGGTGGCCAGCACGTTATTTAAACTAATGCATTTCAATGGGAAGCATATTTCGTGATCACAGCATGACTACGGTAGCGAGTAGCATGTAAGGCCGAAAATCCGTGTAAGGAGGTTGGTTGGGGTGGTGGATGGGTCAAACATCACAAAGACTTTCACCCCAGACCGGGGATCCTGTCCCGGGGGTGAGACGTGTCCTTTCCCCGTTCTTCTTTTCCTAAACCCAACCTCCGTAAAGATGCTTCTCATTACGTGGTGGCCACCACGAAAAAAAACGAGATAAACGTGTTCTTGTACACAAATCAATAGATTAAAAATAACGTGACCATTTCGCGAACTGCCGTTGGAAATTTGGTATAACGTCAATCAAATCCTGTATTTTTAGCCAGAAGTATGGAAACACCTATTGTTTGGGGAACTGCCTGTTGCCTCAAAACCACCCATTTTGCACTTGTTATTAATTTTAAGGGCCAGTAATAAAAAATATCTTTGGTATGTAAGTCTTTCAATCATTTGTATCTGTCTGCCTTCATGCCCGTGCCCCTATCATTTCATCGTTTCATGAGTTATATTTCAGAAGATGTGGAACCCTACAAATATCTTCATATCTAAAAAAAAATTTACGGGGGCGAAAATGACAAAATTTCCAGTGGAAAGAAAACCATGCAATTCTCAAAAAATATATCCAACATGTCACAGAACTTTATTTTGGGTCTTAAATAGCATATACACATGGTTTGAACAAAATCCCAAATGTAAACAAAAAATGTAATTGACATGCAATATCCTTTACTATGTAGTCTGTTATTCCTGGGTGTAATCTGGATGACTTTGTCCTGCATTTAAAACATTACATTTTTTTTTAATTAAAATATGGTCAGGGTTTCTCTTGCAGCTACAGATTTATTGGTGACAGGGCATCTGGGTAGCTCACCTGGTAGAGCAGGTGCCCATACGTAGAGGTTTACTCCTAGACGCAGCGGGTTTGATTCCGCCCTGTGGCCCTTTGCTGCATGTCATTCCCTCTCTCTATCCCCTTTCATGTCTTCAGCTGTCCTGTCAAATAAAGGTCTAAAATGCCCCAAAAAAATGATCTTTAGAACATTTTTATTTATGACAAAGGATGGAATGAGATGTTTTATTCCTAGTTTCTCCATCACTGGGACTTGGGAGTATTACTGGGACTCACTGATTCACCAAACAATGCATAGTCTAATTACCACCATGTCATTAGACATGGATGTCAAACTCAACAGGGGGGGGAGTTGGTCCTGGGCCAAAAGAATATTGAGCACCTTATTTGTTACACAAAACAACAACCCCCCTATATTAGATGACGTGTGAGCTCATTTCAAGTTCCATGATATATATATATATATATATATATATATATATGGATGTGCATCATCCTGAAGGCAGAGGATGTTAGGTGGAAAAGCTGCTACAGTTATTTGTCCTCTCTTTGTTTCAATCACAAGAAACCAACTTCCCTTTCCTTCTTGTTTCTTTCTATTTGTTTTTCTTCCTCCTCCCTCATTTCTCCTCTTCTGTGCCCACCCGCCAGCCCCCCTCTTGCTCCCCCCTCCCCCCCACCCCTTTTCTCTTTTTTGATGTGTTTGCTTTCACGGCATCTGAGCGCTCTCTAATTCCATCTGGCCACAACAGAGAAGGCGGCGCAGTGAGAAAAAGCATTTCCATATGTGCAAATTAGGGATCCCCCCCAACCCCACCTTCATACACACTCTCTCTCACACACACACACACACACACACACACACACACACACACATATATACAGACACACAAGCTGCACCATAGCCCCTACATATTGACTGCCAAGGCTGTTAATGGTGATCAAGGGGAGGGTTTTTGTTGGCCCTCGGTCTGAGTCTGTAAGTTGTCATGATTGTTATGTCTACATCAACAACTATGACCTGGGGAAAACGGTGATAATTATTAATATGATGGCAAGCAGACTATATGTTATTATTATTATTATTATTATTATTATTATTATTATTATTATTATTATTATTATTATTATTATTATTATTATTATTATTATTATTATTATTATTATTATTATTATTGTTGTTGTTGTCTTCCAAATTGCTTGTACTGATTATGACAGTTATCTTAGATTGAAAGAACTCCACCTGCAGCTTTATTACCTGTGCTCCATCTGTAATTCCTCTGGTGAATTACAACTTCCCCACTCACAGCACGCCACCGAAAAACAAATGTTAGCAGTTCATTTGGTTTGAAGGAAACGGAGAAATGAGCAGAGAGACACACAATGACAATTAAAGCCATCCATCCTGGCCTCTGCTGAGGAGACTGCCCCTCCTCCTCCTCCCCCCTTACACACACACACACACACACACACAAACACTCTGTGGTGCTTTTATTTGAAGCCTCGACACATTCAACTGTTTAAGATTTCTTAAGATTTCTTGTCTGAAATACCTTTAAAGTGAAAAAATGTTGAAAGTTAATGTATATTCATGTGCTTTGATGCTGTTTAATTGTTTTGTTGCTGTCTCTTAATTGTAAAGTGCACCGAGACCACGTCTAATGGGGACTTTACACTTGTGATTGATTGATTGATTGATGTGTGTTGTCTGTCCGTCACCCTCCCCTCACACTGAACACAAAGAATGCATTCCGCTTAATAAAGATGCATGTACAGTGCTGCTGTGACTTTTCTCCTGCCTGTGCACGTCGGTGTCGTTCATGCCACAAACAACTCCATTTTGTCTTGGTGAACTAGGATCATTCAATCAATGCCTGTTTGCAAGCAAGTCTAAGACAGCTAACTAGATTGTGACATATTGAGAGATTCCACCTTGTGTGCGAGCGGTCAATACTGCCATTCCTGAGCGGCTGTGCCATTAAAGCCAAGCCTAATAGCTCCAGGTGACATTGGAATGTCATATTTGTGTGTATGCGTGTGTCGAGTTTTCACCTGCATAAGTTCTGTGAACGAAGCCAAATGTGTGTCAATTTCTCTGTCTCTGCTTGTCCTTTACACACACACACACACACACACGCTCGTTTTCCTGCCCATTCATAGAATGCCCATCGTAATAAAGCCAGTGGAGATAGAAGTGTGGCAGGTGAACCTTGACCCCATTTCTGTCATTTGAACACATATTTTCCAGTCTCCATATGTCTTGTTTGGCAATAGAGGTCCGTCCAAAACATTGTAAGTGACATATATCAGTATGTGTACAGTATGTAGCTGAAAAGGGCAAGCTAATACGCTTCCCCTAAAGCTGAGGATGAATACAAGCCGACCACAACTGCTGTGTGAGGGCGCAAACTGCTTTTTCGTTTGAAGGTGTGGGTGATTGATGCTTAAAAACTAGGTTTTCTATCACTTTTACTTCCCAGGGAGTGTAATTTGCTAGACATATGTTCCACAACTTGTGTAACTTGTGGTGTGCAATATGTAGTGACTACATCAATACATATTGCACAATCACTCAGTCTTAGGGACCTTGTAGTGCCCCCCCCCTCTTTGCCATAGCAGAGTGGCCTGACAGTGCCAGCACTGGGCTTGGTAAACAGAGTTCAAACAACTGGCAGAGATGTTTGGCTACCAGTGGCTACTATCCACTTGACTTCTGCATGGTCAAGCAGAGAAGATCACAAGATGGAGACAGTCATCAATTATATGGCAGCGAGGCAGCTGTCATGGAGACAGAGACGCAGGGCATCAGCTCCAAACACTGTGTGAGAGCCGGCTTGAAGGGGCTTTGTGTGAGCAAAATGTTTGCGCTCATCAATATGTGTGTGTGTGTGTGTGTGTCTGTGTGTGTTTGTGTGTTTATCAATGCAGAAGTGTGTGTTACAAGCAGCACTGCTCAAAGCGAGGACTAAAAAAGCCTTGAGGGGCGATGGGGAAATCTTGGGCCCCCATGACCCCTCCTGTGGCTGGGGCCCAGCTGTAGCTGAACTGGGCATCTGCCAGCTAGAGGACAGATCTGTCCCCAGCCACACACACACACACACACACACACCTCACACACACATTGTTAAAAATACTTACATACTAACATGTGCACCCATGTGTCTCCCATACACACAGATCATTTGCAGTGATCTATCTGTTTGTTTGTTTGTTTGTTAGTTTCATGGGGGCATATCCTCTTTGAGCGTGATAGAGGGCAGTTGTGGTCTGAGGAGAATCCTCTCAGTGCATCTCTCTGAAGGAGAAAAATCAAATCAAATCAAATCCTTTGTTTCCCCCCATCAACAAACCCAGGAGCCATACTCAACAATCACTCACTCCAATGGCTCACACAATTGCCAAAGCGATAACATCCTGTGAAAAAAATAACATAAAATATGTCCCTATAATGTGAGACAACAAAAGGGGGGGGGACATTTCAGATGAGGGTGGCTTTGCAAATTTTCACTTGGGTAAAATATGACCTATTGCTACACTTTCCACACGTATATAGTAAAGTAAATTCCTCAACCATGGGCATTGATATAGAGCTTTTTTTATTAACAGCCTTGGCTCTATAGTTTCAGGCTTTCCACCAGATGTTGGACCTGGCTGCAGGGATTGGCTCCCACACAGTGATGTCCAACACTGACACTGGATGGCTCACAGTCCACTTCATCCCAGAGGTGTTGGATGGGGTTAAATGTGTACGTATACGTGCCATGGCAAATTCTTTATCTGTACTTTACATTTACTGGTAGCTAATGTTATATTTTAATTTTCCATAAAATTAAATTAATAATAAATTCAATAAAATATCTGTGATTGATGTCTTTTTGGGAGAAGATAAAAAAAAACATAATATTTGTGGAAGGAAAGCAGAGGAGTTGGCAATAATAATGTTATTCCCTGAATAGTGTCAGACCAAAGACACAGGAAAAAAAGACCCAAACAAATAGTATGTGTCCACATATTTTCTTCTATATGCATACTCATGTAACGTATCAGGTATGGGTAGTTTAGTGCTACAGCTTCTGCTGGACATCTGCTGTTTCACACTGGCATGGTACTGTAAGCATGTGTTAAAAGGGACACAAAGCATGAAAAGAAACATTCTTCCATCTCCAACGACTTCATCAGCTGGCTGGAACGCCGCCTCTCCGCTTCACGTCTGGAGATGCTTGTCTCCTTTTGTCTTCTTCTTATTTAAACGGAGCCCTTACATACACACACTCCCACGCACGTGTGGGCGCGCACACAAAATCTTCTCTTACCACTCGACAGTGTCATTTAAATGGGCTGTATGAAGATAGATGATGGAAATAAATCAAAGGAGTGTGAGAGATAAGGGGAGGGAGAGAGAGGTTCAGACCAATACCTTTGCCTCTCTTTCTTTCTTTCTCTCTCTCTCTCTCTCTCACCCTCTGTATCTTTGACTCTCGCTCTCTCACACAAGTACTTGTACTGAACTACTGTTCGGATTTTTGTAAGAAACTGTTTTGTGTGCCACTAACAGTTGGTGAAAGCTAAAGTAGGAATCAGAAATCCCCTCAGCTGTTTAAATGAGTTTACTTTCTGATTTTTTGCAATTTTGGATAAATTCAGCAACTATTGTAGAGGGTAGTTTTCTGAATTTGCTGCAACTAGTATGAGCATCTGGCACTGGCAGCTGAGGCTCATGGGTATTGAAGTATATAGGCCCATACCAAAATAGCAGAACTGCGATTAAAATAAATAAAGTTATAGTCATAAGTCATAACATGAAGCTATAGTTCTGTTAAATTACCCAGAAGACATCTGGTTTCTATGTTGGGGACTGTTGAGCCTTTCATTACTGTAAAAGAAAACCTGGAAATTGTTACATTTACAGAGGAAAAAAGTATTAAAAAAAACAGCACCTCCTCCATCTATGGAACTCTATTTGACTGATTTATATTTCACATGTAAAAAAATTAATGTTTCCTCAGTATTTCAGAGTAAGAATCACTAACTGCTGCTTGCAGTCTTCAGTCCGTGACTTTTCATGCAGTCCCATCACCTTTCTTGTTTCCTGAATGTACGTTAACTGTAACATTTTGGAGTTTTTGTGCGTGATCGCTTTCAGTCGGCTGCTCAGCCAAACTGACCCAATCACAAATACACTCACATAGAGCGTGACCAATACACAGTTTACACACTCATTAGCCAGAATACACAACTTCTGAACAAGAATAGACTCTGCTTCAATAAGTCACCACCCTTTATTTGAGGACTATCTCTAGCCTCACATAGAAGAGGTCTTGGACTTTTGGAGAAATAAAACATAGATCTGTGCTTTCCAGAGGCAGTAACTGATTTCTGTCAGAATTGGTTGCTGTGGGCCTTATAATCACTGACTGAGGGTTATAGTTTAGTCTCAATTGTATTTACCACAAGATCACTGGCAGGGCTCCACCCACGCCGCTAGTGGACACCGTCCAAGTGTGATACTGATGTTGCCAGGGCCTTAAAGCTTGACAGGGAGGGAGAGAGAATTATCATCATCCCTCCGTTCTTGCTCTCTTTGTAAAGTACCAGATCTGTTTGTAGGGAAAATAGATAGTGTGTGTGTGTGTGTGTGTGTGTGTGTGTGTGTGTGTGGGGGGAGCCATTCAGGTTAGCACTCAGGTGCTTTTAGCCACCAGCAGCAGGGCTGATTAGAGAATAGAAGAATAGCAGAGTGGCCTTCAGTCCCCCCCCCCCCCCCCCATATACACACACGTACACAACACCAATGCTAAAAGGGTACAATGACACATAAACACATACAGACACAAACAAGAAGATCTCCCTGTGTGTGTGTGTGTGTGTGTGTGTGTGTGTGTGTGTGTGTGTGTGTGTGTGTGTGTGTGTGTGTGTGTGTGTGTTTCTCTTTTAGAACATATCTCCCAGTTGTCGCACGAGACGAGCGGTCCCTGTCACTGAGGCTGAAATATTTATAATGAGAGCGATGAGGGGACGCCCTGAATTATTTAACATGAAGGGAAGGGGGGGCAGGATGGCACTAAATAATCTTCACAGTGCGGCATCCCTCTTCACACACACGCACACACACACACACACACACCCACTAACACTTTTTCTCATGTCCCTGCTGTAGCGAGTGGACAGCGCTGCAGTCCCCTCACCCCCTCACCCCCTCACCTCTCCAGGCAGCAGCGACAAAACCAGATGTTTCAGTATGTGTGTTTGTTTGTCGGACGGCCCTATTGCCAGGCTGCACATCCAATGAGACGGCGACACTCACCAGTGTAGTTTACATATTCATACACCCCCCCCCTTTAGGTATTCAGCTGTCATCAATCCAAATCCTCAATAGGAGCCGGATCAAGCAACACACTCAGGTCACACACCTCAAAGGCAAGCTACTGCTATTATCACGGCCGTGTTCGCCACAGTTCACACCAGCGTGCTTAACGTCGGCCCACTGTCTGATTTCCCCCGAGGGTCTCTCTCTCTCTCTCTCTCTCTCTCTCTCTCTCTCTCTCTCTCAGGTGTTTATTCTGTGTCTTTAAAGCTGTGCTGTGCCAGGTTTTTATGTAAAAATCCAGACATGTTATCAGTCTGAATCACAACGTGGCACCACAACAGAGGGGCGAGTCCCATCATCGCTAATTGAGATGCCTATAGGCTCAAATTAAATTCTGCTACTGGGGAAATGTGATGAACTGAAAAGTCACCGTTTACAAGTGAAATGGAACATGGCTTTTTGCCAGATTAGCTTAATGTACACATTCAAACCTACACTATTGGTTAAGACAATGCTTCAATCCTTTTTTGGATAATGAGCCTTTAAATGACGCCATGCTTGCTTGCTATCCCTTGACATACATTATGATCTTATTAGTGAGTGTCAGCAACTGATTTTTCTTCTCATATTGTTTCATCTGGAGGATTTTTTCAAGGTCTGGAGAGGTAAAAGTGTTTCGTATTCACAATAAAAAGAAAAAAAGCTGAAAAAGAAAAGAAAACAAATGTTTTTTTCTTTATTATCCTTATAAACATCCTTTAAGCCCTTGGATTTAACTTGCAGCACCTTGGCTAGTACAGACTCCCAGGTTGGGAACCTCTTTATATTGGTTACTTCTTAGCATAACTACAAATGAAATTATAACCAATTAATTAATTCAGTAATCCAATAGTAAGTGTCTGGGATGCTGCAACTTTAAATGAAAGAGACAATGAATAGGTCACTAAAATTATGTTTCCTTTTCCAAAACCCAATTTATTCTTGTGTGTGTCTTAATGAATGTTCTTGTGAATGTATCTGTTGAAATCCTCCCATAGAGAGTGTGAAATAGGAGCAAGTGATAATAAAAGAAGAATTTTGCGATTTAGTCTAAAACGATGACTGCAGTTTTATTTACACATCTTTGTCTAGGATGCTCTGTACAGAAGAAAGAACAAGGGGATTTTCTCTTATGTGCTCCCTCTATGGTCGCCCCCTCACCACTACCAGCCACAGATGGACAATGCGGCTCGCCCTCCTCACGTTTTCTCACGTTAAATTGGTCTAGCTGAAGTGTACGCTTGGAGATGACGGGCGAGAGCTCTTTGGGGGATCCTGGACCAGGCGATGAGGCCACCCGGGACTGGTCAGGCCGAGCGGGGAGAGTGAGACAGAGAGAGAAGGAGACAGAAAGTGTGTGTGTGTTTGTGTTGTGTGCGTGTGTGCGTGCATGTGTATGTGCATGTGTTTGTGTGTGTGTGTGTGTGTGTGTGCGTCCTATTATCTGCGGCTCCTCAGCATTTTGTGAAGAAACCAGATGGGGTCCATTCACACCACTCTGAGTTCTGGAGGCTCCCTGCAGCCACTTCTTGTTATCTTTTGTCACCAATCAAGTGCCATTTTCTCCCTCCTCCTCCCTCCTTTTTCCTTCTTCTCTTCCTCCCTCCTCTCTGCTTCCATTTGGGGCCGCCAGTGTGCACAGTAGATATTTGTAGGAGAAACCATTGCAGAATGTTTAACTTATTTGCCAGACCTGTAAGCTGCTAATGATACACATAACTGTAGATAGGCTGTCATTTCCTGGGTGTAAATATGACCTAATTTTACAAGATTTGTTTTTTTTTATTTCACATGGAAGTTGCCTGACAAAGACCTTGACAGATAAATCATTTCCTCACTAAACCATTGAGAGCTTGCCCTATTCAATAGCCCCTTTCACACAGCTTGGTCAAGACGGAACTGTTGCACCTTTAAGCCGCTCTGCTGTCTGTGTAAAAGTGACAAAGACAGAATGGGGGGGGGGGTCAGAGTCGTTGTGCCTTTAAGTCGGCAGTGGAGGTAGTCACAGTGCCGAACTGACATCTGTTTTAAAGGGACTACATCCAGTATGACGCGATGAGTCGACCCACAGGCAAAAAGTGACAAAGCAGCATTCCGCAATAGTCCACCTCTTCCACTTGCTCTCTCTCACTCAAACACACACACACACACACACACACACACATGCGGTGTCAGTCATTCTCTCTACTGACTCACACACACTTGATGGATTATGCTGCCTTAGCTTGGTTCTGTGTGAATAAACAAAGCCGGTATATTTGCAGACCTTTTCCTACCATGTTTACACAGTCCTTAAAGGACTTATTGGGAATTTATCTTATTCACCGTAACCCCCAGAGTAAGACAAGTCCATACATACCCTTCTCATCTCAGTGCGTGCTGTAATGCTGTCTGACGGTTCCAGCATTAGCTTAGCCCAGCACAGATCCTGCAGGTAACTGGTTCAAACTAGCCTACTGCTCCCAATTGTGACAAAAGTGACAAAATAACGCCAACATGTTCCTATTTACATGTTGTGATATGTAGAGTCACAGCGTGTAAAAAAAACAAGGTAACATGAGACACAGCCATCTTCTAACAGTAAACAAACCGGGAACTATATTCTCAGACAGGCTTGCTGCGAGCATATCACTCAAGTACTATATTCTTCCGCCTGAGAATATAGTTCCCGGTTTGTTTACAGTTAGAAGACGGCTGTGTCTCATGTTACCTTGTTTTTTGTACACGCTGTGACTCTATAAATCACAACATGTAAATAGGAACATGTTGGCGTTACTTTGTCACTTATTCGGAGCAGTAGGATTACTGGAACCAGTTACCTGCAGGATCTGTGCTGGCCTGATGTCGCTGGAGCCGTCAGACAGCCTTACAGCACGCACGGAGATGAGAAGGGTATGTATGGACTTGTCTAACTCTGGGGGTTACGGTGAATAAGCTAAATTCCCAATAAGTCGGCGTGTTCCTTTAAAGTGCTCATATTATGCATTTTGACTTTTTCCCTTTCCTTTATTTTGTGTAAAGTGAAAAGTCCCCCCCAAAGGGTCTTACCATCTCCAACAGAAAACAATGTTCACAAACTGCTCCAAACAGCTCTATTGTAGTCCAGCCTTTACTTCTGTTACGAACGTGCGTCATTTGTAACACACGTTATAATGCTCGCCTAGCTGCTAGACTGACACGCCCTCATACTCTGCTTCTGACTGGCTAGTAGTCCTTACCTAGGTACTGTCAGGGCACGCCCTCATACTCTGCTTCTGACTGGCTAGTAGTCCTTACCTAGCTACTGTCAGGGCATGCCCTGATACTCAGCTTCTGACTGGCTAGTAGTCCTTACCTAGGTACTGTCAGGGCACGCCCTCATACTCTGCTTCTGACTGGCTAGTAGTCCTTACCTAGGTACTGTCAGGGCATGCCCTCATATTCTGCTTCTGACTGGCTAGTAGTCCTTACCTAGGTACTGTCAGGGCATGCCCTCATACTCTGCTTCTGACTGGCTAGTAGTCCTTACCTAGCTACTGAGCATGTGTGACTCCCAACAAAGATGGAACAGAAGTGCGATGTCTCACTCTGTAGCTAAAACAGAGCTCAACACACAGGGTGAAAAGAGGAGCTGCAGCAATGTTCAGTACAACAAAAATATGTTTTTTTTTTTTTATTAAACCATGTAAACCTATTTTGATATAACCTCTAAATACAATTATGAACCAATATTAATAGTAGCCATACCTACAAGCTTTATCAAAGAGGAGAGATTTAAGCTTACTCTTAAATGTGGAGACGGTGTCTGCCTCCCGAAACAAAACTGGGAGCCGGTTTCACAGGAGAGGAGCTGATGGCTCTAAGAAATATCTAAAAGACGTGTTCGTTCTGATTTCTGGAGGAAGGAGGAGAAGCTGGGGTCGCATTGAAAGTTAAGCAAAAGGTTTAATAAAACAACAGAATGAAAACGACAGTCAAAACACAATCAAACATAAAACATAAAACACTGCCAGCAGCAGACTGCAGACATGCTTCCTCTGTCGGGTCACAGTTAGCAGCCATGCGACATGACAAAACAAATGTTACACTGCAGCTGACAGCGGACTGAATCCATGCATGTCCTTGTGGAGTCACATTGAAAACAGTCCTGAGATCGTCTCAGGATCCCACATTTATTCCTGTCCCTCAGGATAAGGACACACCTCTGAATTTAGGTTTACTCCAGGTCACAGACTAAGGTTGATTATCATGTAGTGTTGATTATATTCAAGTTTACAAAGTTTGCATTTCCTTTGTTCTAACCCAGACTTGGCACCAGGAGGTTGGAGACTCAAAGAGACGTTCCTCTTCATATGTTAATAGTTGGTTTTAACCTAATCAATTTAACCAAAGACAGGAAGAGAGTTGGAGAAAAAGGGTCTGTCTTTACCTATTGTTTACAGAGACAAAAGGTGGTGATTTTGATAACCAGATCAGTCTGGACCTATTCTTTACATTCATATACATTCATTCCTATTTTCATAACCCGGTTACAGCATACAATTTATTACTTAAAACATAAGACATACATAGTTATTAAAATCAACCTTGTTACATCTTTATTTAACTCAACAGGCTCCCATTGTACTTACTGAAAACTAATGGTTGGACAAATTTGCTGTTGATATTCTTTGTCCCTGGAGGATGAACCAAAATGTTTATTGTGCCCCCCTTTTCCTGTAGCATAATTGAAAATCATCTTTTTTTTTTTTAGAATTCTCCAATATCATTGTTCTTGTCTGTCCATAGCATTGGACACACGTCTCATAATGTAATTCTTCTTGCGCCACCCTCAAGACAAACAACATTTCAGGACAAAGTTTCAATCCTACGGATAAGACTTTGCATTTTAAACTATGCAATATGACTGATATCTTTTAATATCTGACTTTTGTGTCTCCCTGGTTTGTTCATTTCAACAATTGATTATTGATTGAAGGGTAGAAGCCGTTTCAAAACACATGGCTGGCATCAATCAGGAAGTCTTTGCATAAGACGGGACTTTTGGGAAATTGGCCCTAACTCATTGACCATTTGTCTTCAATATGCATTGGGAAATAGGCCTACCAAAGCATTTGAGTCAGACTCGATGTTGAATGGTGCATGTAGACATGGTCTATTAATTGAAATCTGCTGTTGCTGAACTCTCCGTGAGCTGGAATTAACAAACTACATGAAACATGGTACCATAACTGGAAACGATGTGCAAATGCTTCACAAAAAATATCATCCCAATTGGCCGGATGATGGTGCTATAATTAAAAGCCAGAAAAGCGGTGAATACTTTGAAAGGCCCCCCACCCCCAACCAATTGACTTGAAATTGAACACTCATCTACACCTCCATGTGCTCTACAAAATGCCTTTTGCACAATCTATGCCACCATGATCTATTTGGCTTCTAGTTTTTGGATTTTCAGTGTCAACATCCAATTGGTATACGGTCTTGCAGGGCTGAGGTACACAATTCACAATTATGAATGAGCAAGATCGGCCAAAAAACATTCCTCTCTTTGTAACAGTAAATATGAATGCTTCTGCCTGATGAAAGAAACCCAGAAGAGTTCAAAGAAACACGCTGACATGATACCTGAAGAACAGAGGCATTCACATGGAGTGTGAAGACTCATTGAGTGATTGTCTCTACTGTCTGTCTCTACTGTATCAATACACTAAGTGTTGGTTTATGAGAGAGTGAGAAAATGTCTACAGCACGTGTATATAGACTAAATGTGGGTGTTTTGATTGACTCTCCTGACTAATCAGAGCTCATTGTTTTACATGGCAGAGAACAAAGGCTGAGTGATTGCTGTGATTATGGTGAAACCATTCTGCAGGAAGGGGAAGATCATCACCATCATTAAAAGTGTGATCCTCATCATCACCACCATCTTCTTCTTCTTCTTCTTCTTCTTCTTCTTCTTCTTCTTCTTCTTCTTCTTCTTCTTCACGTTCATCATCACCATCACCATTTTCATGATCATGGTCACTGCCATTTCCATCTTTACTCACAATCTTTGTGTTATATCATCATTATCACATCATCTAACCAGACCATGATAAAAAATAACCTCATCATTCATTGCTCTACGCCAAAGGTTAGAATGGATGATGCTGTGTTAGTTAGCTAGAACTCTTGCGTGTTGTGATCCACGCAGTTGTCTGAATGAAATGACAGAAGGACCATTTCTGCTGATGGGCAGGTGGCATCAGTATGCTTCAAATGGAGTGCTTGTCAGATCGTCTAACAGCATTTGATGTGATCGCACAATGGCGAAATGCATCCGACAATTTATGTAACTTGAAAGTGAGAAAGGGTTTGAACTTCTCTCTCAAGATCTTCTTTTTCTACTACTTAACTACTTAACTACTTAATGTCACATTTCATTTGTACAACTGCGTACAACAAACTGCGCAGAATTCTTTGTGCGGAGCAGAGGAACGCAACCATGATGAGGATAGCATGGCAGGTTCTTCCCCCTGCCTTTCAGACAGGTACAAACGCTTTTGTCCCTAGAAGTGGAAGTGGCGACATGTGCAAACTACAGTAGTTCGTTTGGAGCATGCTGAACCCTTTAGACCAGGGGTCTCCAACAAAAGAGAGATGGAGCCGGGTACCTCTACTAATATTGTAGAAAATTGAGTTTCATATTAAACTGGACCTACAATAATGTGTAGGGTGGCGTAAGGCACTCCACACCATGCAGTAATTCTATTGACCCCCTAGGGGTCCCGGGCCCCCTCGTGAAGATCTTTTCTTTAGAAATCACATTTCTGCATGGTCCAGGTCCACTTCCTTTAATGGGGAAGCTAAATGCTTGTTTCCTCACCATCAGCATATGAAAGAGAGGAGGGTAACATCTGTGTTGATACAGAGGACTGGCTTTCCCAGCCATGGATGGACAGTAGGGCTGGACGATTAATGGAACATTTTCAACATCGAAATTTGGAAGCTGTTATTGATGTATTTTTCCCTTTACGATAATTTCCATAATTTATTCCTGTTGATAGGCCTAGTTTAGACCAGTCAGCCGCATGGAAACGCAGTGTCCGTCGTCTGGAAACATTTCGGCTTCAGAAAAGATGATTTAGAACAACATGCTGAAGTATCGTTTATTTGCAATTAAAGTGATGGTTCGGAGTAATTTCACCCTAGGGTCCTTTGCACCATGACCTCAAGCCAAACACCCCCCCCCCAGAAGCTTTTTTCACCTGGGTCTAACATTGGGAGAGTTAGCGTAGAGTAGCGTTATCGGCTGAATAGCTTAGCGCAAGAGCTAATGGACCCACATTTGTATCTGGTAAATGACCCCACTAATAATGCCCGAAATGATACCAAACATCTACAGTAGTACAAATAAGTTATGCACTCATAAAACGATGGATTGGAAAGTTTGTAAGTACACCAGAAGTTTATGAACACTTGCCTGTTGGCTTCTGCTCTCTGCTGTTGTTGCTGCTGTAAGACGAGTGCTTAGGGACGTCTACAAATTACAACACCGAAAAGAGATACAACAAAAATATTTTTTAATTTAACTTTTTTTTTAAAGTAAGTGCTGTAGTATAACTAGCAGGAGACAAGTAATAACTGAGATAATTTTGGAGACATTACCTTATTTAATCATTAAATTAATAAATATTTTTGTTGTATTTCTTTTCGGTGTAGTAATTTGTAGACGGCCCTAAGCACTCGTCTAACTGCAGGTAGCAACAACAACAGCAGAGAGCAGAAACCAGCAGGCAAGTGTTCATAAACTTCTGGTGTACTTACAAACTTTCCAATCCATCGTTTTATGAGTACATAACCCATTTGTACTAGTGTAGAAGTTTGGTATCATTTCGGCCATTATTAGTGGGGTCATTTACCAGATACAAACGTGGGTCCATTAGCTCCTGCGCTATTAAGCTATTCAGCTGATAACGCTACTCTACGCTAACTCTCCCAATGTTCGACCCAGCTGAAAAAAACTTCTGGGGGGGTGTTTGGCTCGAGGTCATGGTGCAAAGGACCCTAGGGTGAAATTACTCCGAACCATCACTTTAATTGTAATTTTGATTTTAGGTCATATTGAGCAGCCTCAATAGACAGCATTGTATATACAATACATACTTTTTCTTATCCACAGCTTCAACTTTGGTTTCTTTTTAACTGCATGCAAAGTGGTTGTTGTTTGGTATACTTGATGTATGAAATGTCGTTGAGACAGGAAGACAGACAAAGTTTTCAGAAAGTCTTATCCTGGTTTTGATGCTATTTTTGATGTCATGTTTAGTTGGAGCACAGCAACCCCTGCTCCGTCTCCCTGTATATATGATTATAACATTACTCATGGTTTCTGATCACTATCTGCTGTCTTTGCAGGCAAGGTTTTGACTCCTCTTCTTCCCTGCCAGTTTCCTTTAATTTCTGTCTTATCAGAAGTATAATTTTACTCACATTAGGAAGAAAAGTGATGCAAAGCTTATTCTCCGTCGTACAAGCATCATACTTTGACTTTTTCTCTTCACTTCTATATGTAGCTAAGAGCTGAAATTGACTATGAAGTTCCGTAAGGTAGAGACACATTTCACATCATATTTGAAACATTATTACAAAAAAATAGATCACAGCCCCCAAGGTTTTGAGAAATATGATGTGTCCATGTCTTATAATGTTAATCAAAAAAAGAATCCATATTCACGCATAGAGAGCAGCAATTGCGATGCATAGGTTATCAGTGGAAATGGCTTTGCTAAATGTCCAGTGTTACTGAAAAGGAGAGGATTCCCAAGCCTTTCTTCAGCTTGCTTGATGTTGGAGTCTCAATGTGGTATCAGTAGCCTAGTGCGTATAGTTGCAGAGCATTTCTATACAGCCTCCGTTGCTACGCCAGAACCTCTTTACGCACAAGTATGAATTAAATGTGAAACCTGATTGTATATAAGGAAATTAGCACAGAGCTCAAAAACTGATGCTATGCTTGGTTAAATGTTGGATTTTGGTGTCTATGTTCTCATCATTTTTATTCATTTTTAATCACTGGTACTAAGTTGACCAGTTGGACAATCTGACTTATTCTTTAAAGGTCTTCTCATCAGGCAGCTTTCAGCAACAAGTTAAGCGGCCGCCAAGAACAAACAGCATTTGTCAGCATGGCACACATACAAATGTAGAGCTGAGAAAAATCACGCTGAAGACATAAAATACATGTTGAGCTGGTCTGTGAAGTTTAGAGAGTTTGGAGCAGCTAAGCCTTAGTCAAAACAGATTAAAGGTCAGGGAACACTTATAGAGAGGGTAAGAACATGAAAGTGAAATAGCGTGTATAGTGTCACAAATAGATGAAGTGTGTGTTGAGCTGGATGAAGCGAGGTGGTGGGGTTGGTGTGTCCAAGCCTGGCATCCTGTTTCTCCAGCGAGGTGTTAACCGAGTGAGAAATGCGGCGCCCGATAGGACGACTGGCACGCCTCCACCTCCTCCCACCATTGCCACCCTCTCACCAGGAAGTACAGACACACACAGGATTTACACAGCGCTACAGGGAACAAACACACTGTGCATTTATATGCACGTGTTCATGTAAAAGTATCCTGATTTTCTGAAAAGATACGACACTCAGTTCTCTTTGGCGGGTGTGTGTGTCTATGTGTATGCTCTTGTTTAGACACCTTGGCCTGTGCTCATTTCTGCAGGATCTGCATTTGGATTTAAACTATCAAACTATGGCTTTCCTCTTAAATATACCAGTAACTATGCTAGTAACTATGCAATACAATACTAGTGTTGAGAGGAGAATTCAAACCCCCCCTACACCAAATAGAACTATTCTAGGTGTATTATGCACAATTTTATAGATGCCTCTGAAATTCAGCTTGGTCTGTTTGGTATCTTTGGTAACATCGGAATCTTACATAAGAGAATAAAGGCAATAAATTTAGATGGTTATTCCCTCATAAGTAAGAGGTTCATCTGATAATTATTTTTTATAATATGGTCCTAATAATAAATCTCGGGCTGCCTGGGTAGCTCACCTGGTAAAGCGTGCGCCCCACATACAGAGGCTCAGTTATTATAAATACCCAAACCAGCAATGGTTTTGCAGAGTTGTTTAGAGTAGACAAAAACTGTACTCAAGTAAAAGTACTGTTACTTTGCAAGAACAAATACGAAGTGAAGTAAGAAGTTAACGTATTCCATCAAAATAACTACTTGAGTAAGAGTATAAAAGTAAAAAAAAAAAACTTTTTATTTGGTGGTCTTCCTCAGGTAAAGTTAAAGAAGTGAACATACACCTGTATTTATTTGTGATGAAATGACAACTCATCATCTCCTGCCACATATACACCGTACAAGATTCCCAGTCTGTAACTCTTAAGTGTGATCAGAAAATACTACATTCATTTTGTGCTCTTTTATACTATAATAATCTTTCTCAAAATGTCTCATATCAGATGACTCACATGCTAATAATGCTCTGATGGTTTCTCATTAATTACATCCTATTAAATTCAGGTGTGTTCACTTCTTCACTTTGAGCCGAGGAAGACCATCTGTGGTTGAGACAGATGTGCTGTCGAGTCCACATGAAATTTTTTTTTTTGTGTGCATAATTTTGGTCTCTACTTTTCTGTCTCTTCAGGTTACACCAGTGAGCCCAACGAGTTCAATGCAGACCACTCGCACACAGCACAATGTACTATGTGTATGTGTTATTAAACGTATTAGCATTAAGACAACAGACACACTTACTGGCAGCTCAGTGTCAGCACGGTTCTCTGATGTACTGACTTCAGACCAGCGTTGACCACCGGAGCCTGCTGCACTGTGTGCTGTTAATTTGTCTGCAAATATTAAGCGCTAGCACTGTTTGGAAGCCACAACTTTAACGTTACTCCTGCTGTAGCTTCAGCCAGGCTGCTTAAACAGAGGTTTATAAACCAACAGAAGTATGAAGTATTGTGAAATCAATTCCTTGAGGGACAGGATGCCAGTGTAAAGACTTCAGAACTGGAGTGATGGGATCCACTTTCTTGGTCTTAGAGAGGACTCGAGTTTTTCCAAATCCTGCTGAGACATAAGTCCTTAAACCCTTGATATATTCTTAAAGTGATAATAGGCTCACTGTTGTAATTGTCTTAATGCGGCTGTTGAAATTCAGGTCTGACTCCATGACTACAGCAAGATTTCTGGCTTTGTCTGTTGTTTTTAACATTGTCATTCCTCTTTTGCTCCAAAAACAACCACCTCAGTTTTTTCGTCATTTAATTTAAGAAAATTCTGGCACATCCAGTCGTTAATTTGTTCAATGCCTTACTCAGTTTTTGTATTGGACCATAGTCCCCTGGCGATAAGGTGTCGCTCGCATAACTATGGTAAACGTCAGAATATCTCTGCCTGTGCTGCTTTAATTTGCCCGTTCCTTTTTTGAATCCCTCTCTTTGAAGTCCCCTAATTTTATTATATTAATAAATTACTGCAGTGGCCTTTTAGGGTTGTAATCAGTATAATGTTAACATTGTGAAACTCTGAGAATTTACATGGTACCGTGTGTGTGTGTGTGTGTGTGTGTGTGTGTGTGTGATGATATCCTGTGTGTTCTGTACTGCCATCACAGCAGCTCCCCTCCACTCTCGCACTCACTCCACTCTCTTGCTTGTCACTGGACACCGGCCTTCACCAAGGGCACCGTGGCAACGAGATCCACGGCCACCGCCCCCTCTCCCCCCACCCCGGCTCACGGCCCGGAGCCCAGACGAGTGTTCAGGGGCAGAGCTGATCGATAAGGAGAGGCTGAGATATGCCATTACAGGTGAGGCCAGCCCCTGTGCCATCCTAGCCGCTCCTCACTACAGCTCCCTGCCCATTCAGCAATATCTGCACATATTGGGGAGGCAGTAAAACGAGATGGGTCATTTATTCTTTCAAGTGTTTTTGAGCTCCTGGGAGGATTTAGGGATCGTTAGGGCATCTATCGTCGGTCTACCACACCCTGCCTTGACATTGTCTGTGGCTTGGTCAAATGAAATTGCATATCGAACTCAATAATCCCAAATTTCTCACTGCTAGTTTACAGCTAAGCCCCTTTTGACTTCTATTAGAAACAATGCATCACTGTTGAGCAGTGTCAAACGGAAGATTCCTGGTGGATAAAGAGGGAAAAACATTTTAACATCTTCCGGTCAAGAGAGTTGTTATAACTAAGTCTGTTCCCTCGGTGTCTGTTCTTCCCCACACAAACACCTTCCTTCCCTCTCCATTACCATGCCAAGGATAAACAGCTAAGCATCTCTTCCTTTTCCTTCTGCTCTCCCCATTTTCCCTCCAGAGGAGCAGCCAAACAAACAGCGGCTGCAGCACCTGTCAGCCAACCCCATGTCCTTTCAGGTTTGACTCAGAATAATAATGGTAATGACGGGTGAAGTGGGAGTGGGTAGTTACTGCTGTTAAGGCAAATAATAGCTCTTAATGCCAGCGCTAATGGGCGAAAAATAGATTCCCTTTTTATCCAGAAGAAGGAGAGCAGTTAAGAGCACTTGTGTGGAGTCCCTGTGCTGTAAAGAGCCCTGACTGGCTGTGGCCTGCAGCTAATGGCTGAAGCATCGCCGACGAGTAAGTGACATTGCAGAGCTGGGTGACTTGTCTACAATGTATGCCGAATTTAGGTGAACAAGGTTCATTAAGCATTTGAAGGGCAGTAAACGAGCTGTGACAAGCAATACTCACCAGATTTTCTTCCTGGTATTGGTGAATTGTTCTTATTAAATGGCACGGTGGCTGTACAGTATGTGAGGTGCAGTAGGTGCCGGGTCCTGAACAGAAACAGAAGCATCAACATGTTTGTCCTGTTAACCTAAAGGAACTTCCATATATGCCCGGTGACTCAAAGTAAAAAAGAATACTGGGTCGTATTTATCAAGCATCAGTAGGAAATTGGTCCAAACTGGCCAAAAAGTGACTCATATTTAATCCTAGTTTTAGGACTAGGAATAAAAGCACTTCATCAACCTTCTAAACTGAGGAAATGACTCCCATCTGCGCTGATATATTTGGGAGTGCTCCAGAGGTGAGGCTGTCAGGAGCTGCAGGAGATGGAGGGCAGACAGATTCTGTGAGAAGAGAGATGTCTATTTTTTGTGTGGCTTATCTTGTGTGGGATGCAAAAAGGAGCACATGGTTTCTCTGTCACAACATATAATTTTGGCATTAATATATCAAAATGTGACTTAACTTGCAGAGTCATTGCCCTTGTTTGTTGGCTACATTCATGCAAATCGTAATTTACCAATGGCAGGGTACAATATTGAAGAAATATGTTCAATGAATGGGACAGTGGAACAGAAGATTAAATGTTGTTCTTGAAGAGGTGCACCACAGCACACAGAGGGTTTGCAACATGATTGCTGCCTGTTTTGCAATATATGCAAGATATACCGTACTATTATTAGCATTGTAAAATGGTGTGAGGTTCATGTCTGGTGATACGGTTGATTTTATATTGTATGTTCAATTCAATACATTTTTATTTATAGTATCAAAGCATAACAAGAGTTATCTCAAGACACTTTACAGGTGTAGACCACACTCTATAATTTACAAAGACCCAACAATTGCAGTAATTCCCCCAAGAGCAAGCATTTAGTGCAAAAGTGGCGAGGAAAAACTTCCTTTAAGGGAGAAACCTGGGACAGACCCAGGCTCTTGGTAGGTGGTGTCTGACGGTGCCGGTTGGGGGTGTAATGAACAGTGGCAATAATAGTCACAATAAAGATAATGGAACTATGACCAGAAATAGTAGTTGTTGTAGTTCATGGAGTAGCAGGGCACTGCAGGGTGTTACAGGGTGTAGCAGGTCGTAGCATGGCACTGCAGGGCATAGCAGGAAGTAGCAGGGCATAGCAGGACACTGCAGGGTGTAGCAAGGCATAGCAGGGCACTCCAGGATGTAGCAGGGTGTAACAGGGCACTGCGGGGCGTAGCATGTACATTTTTATGTATTTTTTAGGCCATGTGAGTGTCATGCCAGTGATTATCTACAGTCTACTAAGCAAGACTATATTGGTCTTGCTTAGTAGAATGAATATTGGTAGGTATCAGTAAAAGATTTTTTTTTTTTATTCAGTTATTTTTTTCAGGGTCAGTGTGCATTAATAAACATTACTGTAAATATGCCCAAATTAGCCAGGAGGCTAGTTTTTACCTGTAGTCCCTGGCCAGGTGTGAAATTGGCAGCCTTAAATCAAGACAGTTTTATATTATGATTAGTGTTTAAACATGTTTAAACACCAATCATAATGTAAAAATACAGTTACAAAGAGAAGTAAAACACACACAGACATGAGCAGAACACAGACATGTGCAGTTTTGCATAAACAGGTATTAGTATAAATTTTTTGGCGTATACATACATATATATATGTATGTATAGAGAGAGAGAGAGAGAGAGAGAGAGAGAGAGAGAGAGAGAGAGAGAGAGAGAGAGAGAGAGACTAGTTACATCATCAAGAACTCTCAAGTCAACCCTACTCTGAGGTAAGGTTTTAGGCCTAGCTTGACTTTTAGCCCATGTCCTAGAAGTAATTCGGAGACACTTGATAAATACAGGCTCTGGGGCCTGTTTCACAAATGCAGAATATATAAATCCAGGATAACTGATAAAGCGAGGCTTGACCTAGTCTAATCTGTGCATCCTGGCTTGGTGCGTTTCACGAAGGCCGAGCCAGGCTGAGGAAGAGAGACTAGGCCGAGCCAGGCTGAGGAGGAGAGACTAGGTCGAGCCAGGCTGAGGAGGAGAGACTAGGTCGAGCCAGGCTGAGGAGGAGAGACTAGGTCGAGCCAGGCTGAGGAGGAGAGACTAGGAGCTGAGGAGGAGAGACTACGTCAGGCTGAGGAGGAGAGACTAGGAGCTGAGGAGGAGAGACTAGGAGCTGAGGAGGAGAGACTAGGAGCTGAGGAGGAGAGACTAGGAGCTGAGGAGGAGAGACTACGTCAGGCTGAGGAGGAGAGACTAGGAGCTGAGGAGGAGAGACTAGGAGCTGAGGAGGAGAGACTAGGAGCTGAGGAGGAGAGACTAGGAGCTGAGGAGGAGAGACTACGTCAGGCTGAGGAGGAGAGACTAGGAGCTGAGGAGGAGAGACTAGGAGCTGAGGAGGAGAGACTAGGAGCTGAGGAGGAGAGACTACGTCAGGCTGAGGAGGAGAGACTAGGAGCTGAGGAGGAGAGACTAGGAGCTGAGGAGGAGAGACTAGGTCGAGTCAGGCTGAACTAATTCAGATAGATGCGCGTCCACGGATTTCCTCAAAAAACAGCGAGGTCGATCACAGATTTCCTGATGCCAAAATGGAGAACACGCATTGTACATACTTTATACAGAGTGAGCAGCAGCTTCTTGTGGAAGTATGATGACGTGAAACACATTATTTGAATAAAAAGAAAATAACACGGCTGCTGTACTGAAACAGCGAGAGAAAGCAGCAGACGATCACGGACCGACTGAATGCATAAGCAGCCTAAATATAAACATTAACTGACCACTGCATGGAAACCGTCATAATCCTACCATTCAATGATTAGGTTACTAATCATTTGCACAAATTAACAATTGTACTCTTTGCCTTAAAGGTAAGCAGAAGATAACTCAGGAAATTTACCATGAAGATCCATTTTCTAAAACGCTAGAATATGAAGCGTAAATATCTCTTTCACTCTGTTCCTCCCTCTCTCTCATTGGCTAAATATTAATTTCCTGAGTCATATTAACTTCCACTACTCACTTTTAATGCAAAATGTACAGGTGTTCGTTTTTGCAAATGACAAGTGACACATTGAATGGTTTCATTTAAGAGCAGTAGTTCATAAATGTATATTTTTAGACTATCATTTAGTCTGTCCGCTATTATCTGTCGCGTTTTTTTATTTTTTCTAGAGGACGAGTTTCCTTCTCTACATATTATATGCCTTGCTCCCTGGTATATATGGACATAGAAAATAAAGACACTGAAGAAATTGCACTGTAAAATCTAGAAACTATAAAGATAATAAAGTGATAAATTCCATGCACACTGTAAACATGAATGTAACAGAGTATATTCATCAGTTATTTCCCCCCAGGCAAAATATAAGATCAAAAACCATGAAGGTGTCCTCTCCCTGTTGTTACATGAATGTACAGTAGCCTACATCACTAGATAGTTACTGATCCAGTGAACTAAGTCTATAATTTGGGAGGATTGTACAGTTAGGATATGTTCTTAAAATTGTACAATCCTCCCAAATTATAGTCCCAGTTTACTGGACAACACAAATTGTGTGCTAAGAATGCCAAATACAATGCACATGGAAGCAGAACAAACATGATCCTTATTGTTAAAGAAAAAAAAAAGAAATTATAAACTAAAATAATTTAAGGTGCATTGGGGAACTATAGAAATGTACAGCATTGTATGTATTGCCCTTAGTAACAGACTTCAATTAAAACTCATTTGAAATGTTATCAGCCTTTTCTAATTATCTCAAAAACTGCCATAATATATTCATCAAATTTCTAACAACAATATGAACAGCAGTCTTCATACAGCAATATAACAGTAACAATGACAAATTTATAATTATAAAAAAAAATAATGGTCACAACTTTACATAATAACAGTACTCAAATGAACAGCAATATGCACCTGTTGTATTTTAATCCAGGCTGATAAGAAAAGGGTAAAACCACTGCTGAGTGAACAGAAAAGGTTCCAGGATTAAATAAATCCTGGCTGTTAGCCTGGTCAGGACCAGGCTAGCTGCACAGAATAAATCTCCATGGTGATTTATGTGCCTCTGCTTTCGTGAAACCGAGTCAAGGCTAAATTCATCCAGGATAACCAGGAAATCCCGGCTTAATCCCTTATCTTGGTTTTGTGAAACAGGCCCCTGGTCTCAGAAAGGTATTATTATTATTACAAAGTATAAACATTTGCAGATAATATACATTTTGCAGTTTGAAAACTTGAAACTTGTGTGTCACTTTCAATGTCAGCAGTTTTTTTGCAAATGTCTTTGTGTACTGGCTGGCTGCTCTTGTCCTTGGCTGGCTGGTAACAGAGGACATGTGGCAGACCAGGTCAGCTTTCAGGGGCTAGTGGCTGGAACTTGAACTTCTAACATTCTTTAGTCGCAGGAGAGCCCCTCAGGGAGGCTCATATCTAAGGGGGGCTCCATTTACTCTTCCTTCCCCTTTCACTAAAGGGGGGGATCTCTGTACTCCTCCTGAGGAGGGGGTATAGGATGGGTCACTCAACAGTGGCGAGCTAATGTCTGGTCAATGGGCTCTACAGCAGTGTAAATGATGACATATTCATATAGATAGAGACATGCCGAGTGCAAAATGCTGCATGCCAATCAATACTGAAGAAATGGGCCAAGGTCAGAAATGCTGACATACTACAGGTCTGTCCTTTTGTTGTTACCCATCAATCACACTGCAAATACACTTAAAGATTTCACTGAAGACAATGCAAGGAGGTTCATATGTTCATATTGCACCATTCTGCAGCACATATTTACATCTAATGCAGGGAGTAGTGTGCCTTTTTATTATAGCAGGTAGAAAGTGAAGCTGCTTTTTATTATGTAATTTAGTCTTTAACGAGTAAATTAACACCCACTGAAATCATGTTTTTGCTAACCTCCAGTGGTTAAACTCATCTTGCTGCTGTGGTGTACAGGTGTACCCCAGGACCCTGTGACATCTGGTAGAACGGTCGCCTGCCAATTGGATGGTTGGTGGTTCGATCCCTGGTCCTGCAGTCCCATGTCGAAGTGTCCTTCGGCAAGACACTGAACCCCAAGTTGCCCCCGATGCTGCACATCGGAGTGTAAATGTGTGAGTGTTTATCTGATGAGCAGGTGGCACCTTGTACGGCAGCCTCGGCCACAACGTATGAATGGTGAATGGTTCCTGTACTATGTTAAAGCGCTTTGAGTAGTCGTTAAGACTAGAAAAGCACTATATGAAAACAGTCCATGTACATGTGTAACAGAGCACACTTCTGACCACACCCAACCAGGCTTTAACTTTACCAAAGAAGGCAGCAAAAAACTGCTTTTCAGCCTGCTGTTAAGTTACTCTTTAAGGACCACCATCTCCCACAAGCCCAAGACCATTGCGCGATTGATGTCACCAGCTTGACAGACCAAGTCCAATCGATCGCCGTGCTATGAGGAAGGACAGTAATGTTGTCAACATATTCAGACTGCAAAGAGATTACAGCTGCAAAGTTGCAAAGATGACAAAAGAGAGCGTTGGTGAGAATCATGGATAAGGGAGGAACCAACAGTACTGACTGTATAACGAGACTGTCCTCCCAAGAAGAATGACAGCATTAGTAATTTCAGCATGTGGCCCAAAACGACATATGTTGACGTTCAATACCTCAATAACCAAGGTCGGACCAGGGTTATCTGACTGATGTTCAAGCCTTCTTTTATCAATTCAGACCAAGTCAACACGGGTTGATGCCTGGTCATGACAAGCCATACTGACAAATAGAGAGAGTTTTGTGAAACTGATCGTCTTAATTGGCTTTGTATTAACTCATTTGGCAATGGCTTGAATGTAACGGACGTTCATTAATATAAAAATAAATTATGCACCAAAGCTTTAAGCTTCAGTGATGTGACATATTTCCACATGGCATGTAATATGTGGGTGGGGCTTTGTTACAAGACAGATTTAAATCACTTCATTGGGTGAAATTGAATCACGCTGGATAAGGATAAATACAACACGATATGGCGCTGTAGTGAGATACACAGCTGTAGTACTACTGGCCTCCACCCACACCTTCCTCACTTGCTTTGTTAGATAGGGAGGACGAGGAGGATAAGGACTACATGAATAAAGTAGACCCAACCACATTCTTTAGAAATGTAAACAGTTTTTCCAGCTGATATCCAACACACACCTCTTACATTTTGCGCTGCTAGTTACCCACGAGAACGCTCACGTGTGCTTTTATATGATGGGAAGGGTTAGCTTCCCAAATCTGTCTGTCAATCATCCATAAAATTGATGGGCAGACAGGAAAAGTAAAGTAACAATACGCAAAAAAAATGTTAGCATGTAACAAGAGAGAAATGAACAATGAATACAAGGACACAGAATTGGAACTTGGAAAATGTATTTTTCATTTCACCGGGTGTTGTAAGACGCTTATTAGAAAGTGGAACTACATTTTTAATATTGTCGTCCATGACAACTTAATAAAATCCAATATAGCCTTCTACTAATAATAATACTTTGGTCAAACTCTAAAATATTTTTTTTTTAACAATGAGTGAATTCAATTGGAATTACAATATGTACATTACATGAACAGCATTGTTATACTTGTTATTCTACAAAGTGTTTGTAAATGCTCCTTTAACACACAGATATGTTTTCTTCTGAGCAGTTTCAGCAATCATTTTTTTCCACAATATTAATACAGGAATATTTCTAAACAGTATTTCTGTACCTCATCC
The DNA here is from genome assembly GCF_004354835.1 of Perca flavescens. Classification (NCBI taxonomy): domain Eukaryota; kingdom Metazoa; phylum Chordata; class Actinopteri; order Perciformes; family Percidae; genus Perca; species Perca flavescens. The sequence goes on from NC_041350.1 coordinate 31,761,704, forward strand.
TCTGAACTCACTAAATAGTGTTGCTCTCCTCATGTTTGGACTCCCATCACCTCTGTTTCCTTGTCAGTTGTGACCATTGTTCTTCCATAAAGTCGCTCCCAGACAGAGCATCTCCCTGAGGCCCTGAACAGCTCGCTTTACTTCCACGCCACTATCTCAATTCCACATCTGTCCTCCTCTCCCTCATCACCATTTACATTTTCAAATCTGCATTTTTCATATAGATCCCACCTTACTCTAATTTTAATATCACTGTTATTTCCCATGACACCTTTTGTTTTATTATACATTATGAATTTCTCCTTTTGTCTCTGTCCCCCCTCCCCCTCCCTCTTTTCCCTCTCCCTCTCCTCTTCTAATCCCTGTGCCCACACCGTGCTTATGAGCTGAAATATTTTATCAGGAACCCTCAGTCAAACTTATCATTTTAATCTTATTTCAATAAAAAAAACAATCTCTCTTCTTTGCTGTTTGACAGCAGTTAATGGTTTTTCGTTATCGTAAAGGAAACTTTGAGGACTGAGATAGACTGCCAAAAAAATGCAAAAAAGCCCTTGTATATTCCTCCCCAGATGATTCATAAAACATGCACTAAGAACAGGTAACATATGAGGCGGGAGGACAAAAGCCTACCAAGTACGCGTGCAGATTTACATATTTGTGCAGCCTTTGAAGCTCATCAGTACGACTGTTTTGAAAGCCTGTATTGTGATGCATTGTTTGTTTCTGGCATTCACATGTACTCACAGCACACCTACCACTCTCAGTGCTATTGCACATGTCAGTTTTTGCCCTCTAAATTAATCATAATTGCATGAACTTCATTATTTTAAGAGCCATGACAAGTAAACACACCCACACAACACATGGATTTCCTGTCTTAAAGAATAGGTTCACATTTGTTTGCAGTCATTCTTAAAGCAATACTTTCATACATACATACGTACACAGAAGCACTTTTTGTTTGCTGTAGTCATTCCTCCCGTCCATACTGGCCACAAAGACCCCTTTCTAATGTGATTGCAGTGTAAGAAATGGGTAGAAAATCCACATTTTAAACTTTAGCCAAAGCTAATGTGAGGCTTCAGTAATCTAAATACAATCTAGTAGGTATCTTCCTTTTTAGTACCAAGTTCCCTCTTAAAGCGCCCATATTATGCTCATTTTCAGGTTCATAACTGTATTTCAAGGTTGTACCAGAATAGGTTTACATGGTTTAATTTTCAAAAAACACCATATTTTTGTTGTACTGCACAGCTCTCTCTCACTGCTGCAGATCCTCTTTTCACCTGGTTTCTGTTTTAGCTACAGAGTGAGACCTCTTTTCATCTTCTTCTGTACTATCTTTGATTGCACTGGCACATGCTCAGTAGCTCAGATGTAGATCATGTCAGCTAGCTAACTCTAGAGACAGTAAAAGACTTTGGTCAGTTACAAGGCAGGATTAGCTGGGAGACTTCTAAATGAGGGAGCACATGTAAGTAGTTCTTTTGTAGATTATGGTGAACTTGTGTGTGTTGTAGCAGTGCTTTGCTATTGAGAACGACGTAGCATGCTAGCGTTAGCATGCTAACGCTAACACTACAAGCTAACGGTTGTGGTTAGCCAGCTGATTTTGGCCTATGACGTCCCAGTCCGAGCCGATTTTGACCAGCTCACTAGGAGACTGAAGGCAGGACACATTCAGAAACAAGATCACACTCAAAACACCATGGATGGATTTTCTTCAAAGTTTGTATGTGTGTGGAAGCACCAGAGACACAAATGAACACCCCAAATCCCAGAAAAATAGTTTTTTTCATAATATGGGCACTTTAAGATATTCCTGGAATACCTCATCAAAGAGACTCGAGGAGGCATCTGAATCTGATGCCAAAACCTCAACTAGCACCTTTTAATAAGAAGCAGCACTTTAACTTTGAGGTCCGCGCCCTATCTCCAAGAGTGAGCCCAACCATTCATTGAGGAAAAAAATTTTTTTTTCATGTAGATCTACATGCAAATAGGAGCTTTGTCTCAAGTCACAGTAACAAATCACTATATTACTCTATTTTTGTGAACCCAGTGGCACGGCCAGATCGCAGTTGTGTGCCCTGCCGAGTGCGTCGGGAATGTGCCAAACACACTTTTGGTAGCACGCCCGCCGATAGGGGGGGACAAACGGGTCTGTTGTCCCGCGCCCGCAGTAGGGGGGGGCCCAGAACTGGGCCCTCATTAAATTATGGAATAATTAAAAATCTTTTTTTAAATAGGCCTATTTGTGGAAAAAAATATGTAGCATAATATTTGAATTACATAAAAGCTTTTTATTTGTTTTCTTCCTAATTGTCCTGGAAATGGTGGTCAAAAACCCTACCCCCACCCCCAACATAAAAATGGTTTGGCCACTGATCAAAATTTGATGTTGTCACTTGATTATTTTGAGCGTTCAGTACGCTCAAAATGTTCGGTCAGCACAAGTCCGGAGCTCGGAAAAGGAAAGAAAAGAGAAGAAGAAAATAGAGGCCTTAGAGATTTTCTAAACGAATATTTAAAAAAAGGTGGTGACGGTGAAGCTGGAAGTGTCAACGTAGAGCAAGGTAAGAAACAGCGCCGCCATGTTTACGAGCCTTGTAACGTAACGTAACAGGCCAGCTCTAATGTTAACGTCCATTAGCTCGTATAAAGCCTGACACAACACGTTAACTTTGACAGAAACAGTTGAGTTTGGTAGCTCCGTCAGTAAGGATGAGACAGAGAGAGATCCAGATGCAGTCAGGTGACAGAGAGAGTGATGCGGGAGGGGCCCGTTGCCCTGCAACGGAGGGACAGAGTCAGGCTACCCGTGAGAGAGAAGAGAGAGAGAGAGATAGAGAGAGTGATGAGGGAGGGGCTCGCTGGCCTGTCGGAGAGTCTGAGCAGGATGGATCAGAGACTGATTACACACTTAATTTCAGTGAGAGATCTGAGGAGAGGAAGAGCAAGGGAAAAGAAGAGATCTGGCCGCGAGGGGGGGGGCCCATCTAAGATCTCGTCCCAGGCCCAGGCAAGACTGGCAGCTGGCCTGTTTGGTAGTTCCGTGGCCGGGCTTCCTTGGCGCGCCTGTGCCACACTTGGGCACTGGGGGGGATCAGAAAAGAATGGTCCTGAGGGAGTTATAACGATTCACAATTTTTCATGAAGCTGTGTGATCTGTTTTCAAAGTGTCAGTCTCCAACACACGACACGTTTGATGCATGACAGTGGACACAATTCAACTAGCGGATCTGCCATGCGTAATTGTGGCTTGTCAGTGTACAACATCACTCTAGTTAAGGCATGTTTCCATCAAAAGGTATAGTACCTTAAGAAACCATAAATAACTCATAGAAACATGTACCAAAACTCTAGATCTGTTCTGTGTTTCTAGCTCCAACTTTTAGTATCGGATCACTAGCCTAGGTACCTCAACAAAAAAAGGATGGAATGGAATGATTCTCTTGGTACCATCCCTAACTTTTGACAATGAAAAATGTTTTAATTCTAACTGGACTAGGGACTGCAGATAGAACAGACACCTGCTGCCTTCAGGTGGCTGTAAAGAGAGTCACCAGTGTAAAGCAAAGGCCTTCAGTACTAACTGTAATGACAGACAGAGCTGTATTCTGCAAGCATTAATGCCAAAACTGTTGGTTGAAGAATCAGCATTATCATGTTGTAGAATAAAGTTATTGTTGCAGTTACTATAGTCTCACATTGACAGCTCTATCTCCACTGCGCTGCAGAGTAAGGTCTGGCCCTTCCACACACACACATTCCAGGATAGGAGAAAAAAACGCTCTGGCTTTTTTGCATTTCTTTAAACCAATCACAATCGTCTTGGGCGGCGCTAAGCTCTGGACGCAGCAACGATGGCTCTGCAAAATAGTCTCGGTAAGAAAATAGTATTGGCACCCCGCAAAAGAAAACATACAATGATTGTTAGGATCTGCAGCTTTCCCTGTGTTTGTCCCTTTGTTTTCCCCACTCCTCTTGTTCTGTTGTCTATCTTCCCTTTGTCTCTGTGAGAGGCTGGGCGTGGCCAATCTGCTCCCACTCACCTGCCAGTTCAGTCAACCACCTTCAAGCCCTCGCAGTGGTTGCCATCTCCTCCTGCTCAAGTCTTCGCCAGTTCGTCGTTGTACCTACAGTGGTAAACTCTCAGTTTATTCTAAGGGGGATTTCACACCTACCTCGTTTGGTCCGGACTTTCTGACTTTTGGGTTTGATCCGACCCAAAATTACAGGTGTGAAACCTCCCCCAGACCACCGTCCGGACCACATGGACGAAATTTGGTCCGACCAAAAGAGGTAGTCTCGGTCTGGATCAAACTGAACCATGGTCCGGTTTGTTTTCTAGTGTGAAAGCATTCTTTCGGACCAAATACAAGAAGCTCTGGCAGGCTAACATCGTGTTATAACACGGGAAGCTCCTTTAGGGAACAGCTCAGTGCTTAGTGTGTACATGAGAGCGCTCAGAGCAGACAGCTGTCTGCTATCAGAGCAGAGACTATATCAGCAGTTTACTTGATAAGTGGTAGTAATGTAATGTACAGTGTACTGTAGGTTTCAGTTTGTCTTTGAATAAATGTCGCAACTGCTCAAACCCCAAGTGAAGTTCCCGTGTCTAGCTTCTAAACAACGCAACAAACCAAAAAGAGCCGCGGCAGCACGGGGAGAGCAGCAGTCAGCTGGAAAACCTCCGACACAGAGAGAGGATACGAGAGGACGGGGAAGCCCGTCTACCAACCAATCAATTACAACTGTCGGGAGACGCAGCTCGCGTATGTGATGATGGCAGAACGTAGTTTTGTCACGTATAGGTCTTAAGTGTGCTTGCATAACTGCAACGTGAAACCAAAACTTACTGGATCAAATGCTAAAACATAAACCTTGGTTCAGACTTTCAGGTGTGAAAGCCCCCTAAAACCTTTTGCTTCCTGCTGTCTTGCATTTTGCAGACTGCCTGTTTTTTGAAAATAGGGGAGGGTTATGTCTTTTTATTCTTTGTTGAGGGGAGGGTCACCAACAAATTTCAAAATGGCTTGTTTGGTGCATATTTATCCATGTAGCTCTTAGTCTCGGCCCCCGCTACCAGATGGGTCTGACCCATGAGTTTGCTGGGAGGCAGAGGGAGCAATGCCCCCTTGCTGACTGAAACGGCTAATTGCATTGTTAAATAAAATTAGTGGAATAATTACGTCTGGCATGACCAGATATTTTATTAATATTTATATATAACACAAAACAACTAAATGGTGGTAGGTAATACATCTGATTTCATATACTGCTTTAGTAAAAAAAAGTATTTCCTGGCTGACGATGGGAGCAGCAAGACGTAAAAAACTTAAATTACTCTTGCACTATGTCTGCACATCTTACCGTGCCAACGTTGCAATAAAGGTTTCCTAAATGCCATGTATATACTTTTGATGTCAGCTTTCTAATTGATTGCGGGTTTTGTGTAGATTTGGACTTTTATACGTTTATTCCACTTTGTTTAAACGGCGAGGTGGAGAGGCCTCGTTCACCTGTTTGGAGCTGGCTGGTGAATGTGATGCTCGTAGGCCTTGCTGGATACACCGTGACTCTTTTTGTGGATCTACTGATCGCTGTGGATTACTTTTTTTTTTTCCGTGTCATTGGATTACGGCAAAATACAGATCTTTTTTTCTTAACATTTTATGGTGTGATTGCGCTTGGTTTCTGCGTTTGGAGAGGCATCTCAACAGACTGGAGGTCAAACACTGAGTGTTCACTGTTACATTTTAGTTAAAGTAAAGTGTCGGGCATTCTGCCACTGTCTGTCTATTGCGTTCCAAGACAGCCGTGCCGTGATTGGATTTCATAAGGGCAAATTGTTAAATTGTTACAATGTAATTTAAAATCTGCTTTAAAAATAAACATATATGTTTTGGAATATAATGTTCAGCTTCGGCAGCTTTACCTATATGCTAAAATATACAATGACTGAGGAAGCCTAGTGACGAGTCCATAAAAGCCAGTTATTACCCAGTGTGCCTTGCTGAATGGTCTCAATGTTTTATTGTTTTATTTCATGTGAATACTAGTTTACTAGAGGAGTAACTTAGTATTTGAAGTAATGCAGTAATGCAGCAAGTGTGCATTTAGTTTCCATGCTTATTGTGTTTCCACAACTATGTTAGTGAGTAAATCTACTGAAATGGCCCCCACACCATAACGATAACGGGATGTATAAGATGAGGCTGTACATGGCTGTAAAAAATCAAAGGGCATATGTACATATTAGCCAAGTGCAAACCAGTACATAAAGCATTGATAAATTCTGGGGGAGGGTCATGCCTCTTTTTCTAATCATTTTGGAGGGACATAGAAAAATTATCACTGGTGAGGGGATGGTCAGGTCTATTTTGCCTAAAGATCCCAAAACTCCTCCGGTGGCTCCCTAAATAAATAACGAACAGTCCCTTAATAAACTGTTTAAACCTGCCTTTGTTTGCTCAGTGGGTTCAGTTCTGTTTTCAAGCGTAAGCTTAACAATAATCATTTTTTTAAGTTAACTGTTGACACAGTAACGTGAGCTATTTAAATTAGCTGATACATGGTTAAATGTCATTAGCTCTTACCAGTGCATCGCCGTGTGTACTTGTCCACAGCAACCCCACCACAGTCCCAAAGCGTAGTAAAGAGGAAATGCCGTAAACATATTCTTTGTAAATCTTTACAATCGTACCCTGAAAGTACCAAGCAGGCCTGCCTTGTTGCGTGATCCACATTGTATTATAAACTTGACATTTTCAGCGTGTATCTTGCTAGCTCGGAGGTTGTTGTTTCCCGAAGAGAACAGAGTTTTGACAACGGCAACACACGTTGCCGGATATTCCAGCAATTATCCGTCGTTGATCCAGACTACTGTCAGTACAATTAACTAAATTACATATATTACTAAATAGAAATTATTGAAAACTTGACATAAACCACCAAGCATGTATGTATTCAATCAGGAGAGACTTAGTTGCAGATATGCAAAGGTGTATTGTACATATGCATAATATGAGCAGCATATGGAGCAGCTCCACACTTTATACTTGATGACATCACAAATTTGAGTTGTAACACTCTAGCTTTTTGATCTGGGAGAGAGTCGTTCATGTTTACTGTCTTAGACCATAGATATACCACATATGAATTTTTTCAAACAAATGCCAGATTATTGCAAACAATCCAGAAATGTGGATTTAAAAAAAAAACATCACTTCCTGTTCACCAGATTACATTTCACATGATCTTAGAGGCACTAGATACGTAGAACAGCAAATGGAAAAGCTCTGAATTGGCTAACAGTTAAATCACTACTGTGCAATTCAAACCAGTGACAGAGAGAAGAAAAACACACGTTCATTGATATAAAAGTGTCACAGTTTATCACTTTACAGCTTTGTCACTTGTTTATCCACCTCAGGGAAGCCGCAGCGTAGAGAGGCAGAGGAGGAAAAGGAGGACAGGGACGGGAGATGCCCTCTACCCAACCTCCTCCTCCTGTTTCTCCTTCACTCTGCGTCCATCCCCGGCGCCGTCCTCCCTGTCCACCTCCTGGCTGCCTATTAGAGGCACTGGGGGCACATTCCCTGACAGATAATTTGTTAAGTAAATGAAACAGATGTCTTGTTGTGAGTTTCTTTTTTCTTTCTCTTTTTGGAGGGGTGTCTCCCATGGGGAAGAGCGGATGGGTATGGGTGGCAGCAGGGACATCCAGGGGGTGACACTGAATTCGCCCCAGGGGTCATTGGAAGGAAGAGGAATAACAAGGCCCTGGCGCAGCGCCTGGGGACAAGCAAACATCATTTACATCTTCCCATAATCATCAAGGCCATGCTAGGATGCCTTCTTAATTTACATAAAACCGTCCCGACGCTTTTACTCCTGCTATCCATCACGGCTGGGATGAGGGGATGAGGCCCTCTTCTCCTCTGTTCCCCCTTCTTCCTCTGTCTTTCTTTCTCCCCTCTGATTGTGTCTTGTGTTTATCTGCCCAAGCACAAAAGATTGATTCCCCGCTGTTTCTCCCCCTTATGTTCAGCAGATATGAATTTTCACGGGATGATGAAGCACCGAGTCAGCTAATAATAAACAGAAAACACATATTCAAAAACAGAGGGAGGAAAGGGAGAGCGGAGGGGAGGCGTCTGTCTGTGTTTGGCTGATGAGGAGAGATGGATGTTGCGGGGTAAGAGACTCAGGAAGGTACTCTCAAGAAAGTTGAATTAAAAATGCTGCTCTTTTTTTTCCTCCCCGACACTCCTTTAATATTTCATTGTTTCATGGGGAGAGGAGGGGTGGAGGATATCCGACAGAGGGGAGACTGGGAAGACACACAATGCTGTTTGTTTCACTGCTGTTAAGCCTGCGTGGCCAGAAAAAGCAGACAGATCTGCACCGCGTCAGTGATGTCGTGGAGGATTACAATAATAACGCAAATCTGCTGCTCTGATAGAGGAATTGAGTATTCATATTAGATTACAATAAGTGGCAGGCACCCACTTATGATTTGAATTAAAGGCAGGATCAACTATGAGCCACATTATGTTTTTTTTCCAGCACCAGCAGGCACATAAAGTTAACCAAGTTGGTGAACACAGTGGAGCTTTTGGCAGCTTCAGAGCCAGATGTTTTCCCAGGAGTTGGTAGAGAACAAAACAGAGCTAAAAGTGAAGTGAATATTGGACTTTAGTTTATCAGGTAGACTGTAGTCTGGCATTGCCAGACCTTTCTCTACAGCGCTCTGGAGGAGGGTCTGGCTGGTCCACACAGCATTACGGGATGGGAGAAAAACGTGCCCTGGTTTATTGGCATGTCTTTAAACCAATCACAATCGTCTTTGGGCGGCGCCGAGAGCCAGACGGAGGCATGATGCTGCTGCACAATAGCCTCTGGAAAGAACTTGTTTTGGTGGAACATGTGTACGTTCAAAAGTAGTTTTAGTCGTGCAACAGAAAACTCAGATTGGACAGATAGTCTAGCTAGCTGTCTGGATTTACCCTGCAGAGATCTGAGGAGCAGTTAACCATAGTCCTCACAAATCCACCGGAGGTTAGAATCATCCGGCCGAAAAGAGTGACATCCGGCGGAATTTCCAGCGGCACCAGAGCAATCGCGGAAGTGGAAGGTCATGGATATAGACTAGGTGGACAGAAACATGACTCTAAATGAACGCTAATGTTGCTATTTTTTAGATGGCATCTGCTATTGTGTTCTTTTGGAGGATGTGGAAACAATTGGATTCTATTAACACTGTGGTGATAAGATGTGACATCTCTGGACCTGCTGAACACAAATCTGCACCATGCCCATCTGACAGTTGTTTTTTAAGCCTGTGTTTATCACATATTATATACTCATTTCACACGTGCCTTCATTTGGTCCATGGTAGTCCTGTAATCTGTTCTGGTGCAAATGCAATTTCATTCTAGGAGGATTCATTTTGCTACTTTTAAACATCTTAAACAGCCCAAATGTTTAGTCATGGACGGATGAGACTGTGTCATTGTGCTGCTGAATTTGAAATTTAAAATCTCAATATCCAGCAGCGCAGGGCTTTAACTTCTATGGTGTTAAATTAGAGTGGTGTCGGGGAGCTATGTGCTGTGTCTACGAGTGCACAGGGCCATGTCTGGTTCACGGAGGACATTACCATAAGTACCATTACTGTCAGAAAGCATGAGATCAGTATCAGTGAAATATACTACTGCCGCTGCTCCGGCATCTGCTGTGACTTACAACGCCCCTGCCCTATAATACTGACATTTCTAGCACCAACACCCACAATGCAGTTCGCTACCAGAAGTAATGTGGCAGTATGTCGAATACCATGGCATGTTGTCATTTTTAGTCAATAGAATAGAATGAGGAGGATTAACGTTGCGATTTGATGCCATTCTGTTTTACATGAATCACACTTGTCCCAAGTTCAAATATACTCATATTGCAGCATTTTGAGCTCATTAATCATCTAGGTTTTTTTTTTTTTTTGCTTAAAGACTGGAAGCCGGAAGCATAACATCAAATGCCCCCAGTGCAAATAGCAGATAGCAAATGTACTGTGCCCTTTATGTAGTATTTTGGAACACAATACCACATAAATGCAGTACAGGCTAATGGGAACCAAATGTTAGTGCATGGACAGCTGAAGCATCCTTGTCAGGAAAAAACTCTGGCTCAACTCTGCCTTCACTCTCGTCCACTCAGCAGTGAAGGGGAGTGGATAAAATAACAGAAACACCTCGAGGTAGTCAGTACGGAGAAACATTGGAGTGTGTGTAACAGCTGGAAGTAAAAAAAAGCACATGACATTAGATGACTTTTTTTTCTACTTTTCAGACCTTTGAGTCTTTTGCCTTATGATTATGCATGTTTGGGCAGTGACCTTAGATACAGGTCTTATTAAGATTGTCTGTAAGACTTTTTTTTCATGCGGTTGCTCTGTGTTTCTCTGTGTATTTGTTTATTTTATGTAGATGTATCTTCTGTAAAATGTCTGTTTTCTATGCTGCAGTCTAGTTGCATTTTTGGTTATTTTTTGCCAACATTATATGCATTCATTTCTATTTTTGTTTAGCATCTGTTAAACATGTATGGTATTCCTTTTTTTCTCAGCTATAAATCTCATTTTGTCAATTTAACAAAGTATGACATATAAAGAATAAGACAAGTTAACAGCTTCCTATAGAAATGTACAAATACTTAGCTATATATCGCTCAAAATATTACTATAGGACAATTCAAGGTTGAGAAAAACTTTTTATACACACACAGCAGAAGAAAGTAAAAAATTTAAACTTTACAGTCTATTTACACGTAACATGATTTCATCCCAACTTGTTTTTGAAAAGTACAAAACAGTTTTTCTGCAGATAAGGTAAAAAAAAAGACTTTAAAACAGTGTGTGAAAGCCCCATAGAAGCATTTTCAACTGGTTTTCTACATGTCTCTACATGACATATACAATAAAACATGTTCTGTAGAATAGAAAGAATCATCTTTTTCAGGAGACCATCTTGATGTTAAACAGAGGATTGAACCCTTTTAAAGGATAGACAGGTGTGTATGCATAGGTACAGAGCAGACAGAAGTAGCAGTAGTAGAATTACCCTCCATTTACACACATACTTAGCCAAAGACTGGAGAGACAGGTGTGCCGGTTGTTGTGAATAGAACATCAGTAGATAAACGGGCCAGTTCGCTGTGGTGCAAAATAGAATAGTTAAGAAAGTTGAATTGCTATGCCCTGCAGTGCCCTGCTACGCCCTGCTACACCATGCAGTGCCCTGCTATGCCATGAACTACTACAACAACTACTATTTCTAGTCACTGTTCCATTATCATTATTGTGACTATTATTGCCACTGTTCATCACACCCCCAACCGGCACCGTCAGACACCGCCTACCAAGAGCCTGGGTCTGTCCCAGGTTTCTCCCTTAAAGGAAGTTTTTCTTCGCCACTGTCGCACTAAATGCTTGCTCTTGGGGGAATTACTGGAATTGTTGGGTCTTTGTAAATTATAGAGTGTGGTCTAGACCTACTGTACTATCTGCAAAGTTTCTAGAGATAACTTGTTATGATTTGATACTATAAATAAAATGTAATTGAAAGTGAATTGAAACTGTGGATTGATGAAGAGACTGTGACCCTCCTCATAGAAATGTCATATTTCCATCATGTTTTCCACTGCTTTTCATTGTTAAGGCTTTGACTGAAGCATATTTAATGACTTGATGTCCTTCATGTCCTCTTCTTTTGCGATGGTTTAATGGCACAGACAGATCATTAGCTCCACCAACTGTCCATCAACCAATAAACTCATATCCACTCAGTAATGGATGGAAACAAGCAATAGTTCACTTTTTATAGTAGTTCACAGTTTATAGATTTTAACTAATATCTGTCACTGACTCAGATATGATTTGGTGGACTGTGATAATTACTTCAGATTGTGGACTGCATGAACATGCAGGTGAGATTTTGAAGAACAGGCCTATGCAGATCTGTAATTCAGTCCTTTCTGTCTGTTGATTTATGGTTTTGCTTTGACTCTATGTTGTAGGTACGTAGATACAGACCCTACGCCATAGCCTGACGTGCACCTCCCCAGAAATGTAACTTGAAGTCGCAACACAAACCACAACAACTGTGATTGGTCTGCTTGTCCGCTTTACTGAGTTTACTGTTGTGAGTGTGTATCCCGTTGAAAATAAGGAACAGTTAATTACCAACACACACAAAGTGACACTGCACTGATGCTTTGACAATACTATTTTTTTTAATTATACGCCAACAGAACACATTGAAGTAAAATGAATTGAGTAAGCACTATACTGTGTGAGGGACAGCCAGAGAGAGAGAGAGAGAGAGAGAGTATAAATCAGAGAGAGGGGAACGTGTATGTGTGAGAAAAAGAAATGCAGAAAGAGAGATAGCAGACCAGTATGAATAGAGAATGTCTGTGTGTGAACACTCATGAACATAGACACACACATTCAAGCCATGTGTTTGGCAGACCCTGCTGCCAGCACCTCTGGATCTACTATTTGTAAACTTCAGTACAGTACAATGTGGCTGTGGTTGAGACTGCACACTGCTTTCTGCTTTTCAGTTGTAAACTGTGTGTGTGTGTGTGTGTGTGTGTGTGTGTGTGTGTGTGTGTGTGTGTGTGTGTGTAGGAACACTTTGTTACATTGCTGCCTGGCTAGACTTTGTTAAAGTCATTACTGGCAACATTGTAAGAGAAGTAAAAGTGTGTATTGCCACACATTATTTGGTAGGGCTTCTTGCCTTAGATACAACTAGTGAATCTGAATCACCAGTTGACATTGTGGTCCTAGCCAGTTTTTGATGAGGTGAGCCTATTTTATTTTGTTAGGCCCTAACCAGTGACGGACTGGGAACAAAAAACGGCCCTGGCATTTCCACCCACCAGCGGCCCACCGGAGGGGGGTTGCAGATAGAACTTTTGACGTACGAAAAGAACACACACTTTTGATAGCCCCAGACATAGACATATATATATATAAAAAAAAGAATAAATCATCAGAGCCAGCCGTTCCATAATAATATAATATTCTGAAGTAGCCAAACTTACTGTACCTACACTACCTCTTGCAGCATTGGTCTCCATCTCTGTCGCTTCTGGTAATCCACATTCAGACCCACAGCAGGCTTGTTGTTCTGTGTTGGTTAGTTCCATAGATTCGTTATCCATGCCTAGCTCTTCATCCTCCTCTTGCTCGTTTTGTTCTTCCTCATATTCCTCACTGTCCTGTCTTTCTCCCTGGTGTGCTGGCTCAGATGTGTCGCTAACATGCTAGCAGTATTAGCGCTAATGCTAGCTGAAGCTAGTTTGCAGCATTTTTCAACGTCAGCCAACAGTGCTCTCTTATATTTCTCTCTCTTTTTCTCTTAGTTTGTGACTGTAGAGGGTAACCATGACCGTGATATCAAGAGACTCATACGCGGTATAAATACTGATCAGATTATATTGTTACTAGGTGTGAAGGATTTGGACAAGTTTGGTAATCATTGGGCCTAAGATCTTTATTATTGATGCTTGAAAGGGGGCCGAGAGAAATTATATGGGCCGCTGTTTACAATTAAGTGGCCGCATGACTATAACAATCATGTGGCTCTCTGACTGGCCGGCCGGCCCATGAGAGCCCGCGGGGTCCCTCTGGCATCTGCCCAAATGCCAGATTACCAGTCTGTCACTGGCCCTAACCAATCCGTAGCGAGTACCGTAATACCTCATTGCAATTTTTAGTTGACAGAGAAATCATGACAATCAAAGAAGTATTAGAGAGAATCTGTACAGCTGTGTTTTGGAAATGTTACCTTGCTATTTATGAATGTATTTAGGTATCTAGAAAGCTATGTAGGAAGAGGACAACCCCAGTCTTAATTTACCCTCTAAAGCTCGGCTTGAACGATTGTTTCTTTGTGATAAGCTTGAGGTCTACAAACCTTGAACAATTTTTTGAAGATCATCTCAGCTCGTTGGCTTGTTAGCAGCTGAGTTGGTGGCGAGTAGCATGTGGTCTACTGCTTTTTACAACCATCATCAAAATTATAACTGAGGAAAAATCATTTGGAAGAAAGCTGTTCATCCCTCTAGTAGAGTTCCACAAGGTGTTGGAGAATCTCTAAACACTAAGGCCGGTTACACACTGCACGCATCTCGCGAGCGTGGCGTTTCTGTTGCGTCTCAGCTGCGTGTCAGCTGTGTGAATATCTCTGTGTCCTACACACCAGAAGTGTGTCTGATGTGGCATTTCTCCTGCTGCTAGGTACAGGGAGGGCTGATCTCGGGACATATATTGCCGACAGATTCAAACTCTGAAAAATGGGTAAGTGGGCTGTGTGTTTATAACAACTTAGTGTAGCTGTAAAGAGCCTATATAGCCTATCTGATGTTGGACCGTCACTCAGAACTAACACTCGTTGTTATCGTAGCCTATCCTACCATCTATATACAGCCTACTGATTTGATAAAAGCAAGACGTCGGCAGTATTGACTGCAAAATATGTTACAGAATATTTCGTTCTGTATGACAGGTGCAATATTTGAAAATCTTTTCTCTGAAATTTTGTATTACATTTATATCTACATTGATGTCAAAACCTAGACTTTCAAACATTAAGCTGTCATTTATTAATATGCATTCGTGTCTAAATGACATATAAACATATTTTCCTATTCTATTTTGCCTGGAAACGCTTCCAACACGCTCGCATCTCGCGTGAAAAATAGGCGTCGGTTCTATTTCTAGCAGACGCGCGCCTGAGACGCGCGTCTCACGCCGGCAGTGTGTAACCTGTTACCATGGGAGCCGAAATATAAAGGGACACGCCACGCAGCTGACACGCTCGCGTGACGCGTGCAGTGTGTAACTAGCCTAAAGCTGTTCTGGAGGCTTACTGAGACACTTTAATGTTGGTTTCTTCTCCTTTGTCACCCATTTCACATTGTGCAGACAGTAAACACAACTCATAAAACACTATTGAGACTGTGAATATCAGTGCTGAATAACTGTTAGGTTGGAGGGCTCACACATAATTTGATATGGACATAGATGATAGCAGATCTGTGAAAAGAACTATACAGTATGTTTTAGGAGCTGGATTTTTATGTGCACATTTTTTGTTATTTTTAATTCAAGTTTAGTATACTTTTGCCGTATAGGCTATATATATAGTTATACTTGATAGACTTGTAAAAAATATCCTACCTCAGTACATAGTTCTTCAATAGCTCTAGCCCCCAGTCTTCAATAACCACATTTGAGGGATCCTTTGCCTTGGAAATTTATATTGTACAATAAAAAATGGGCATGTGGCGCAACTGACTTTCACGCTGGAGACTGGAGTGCACATTTTTCTCAATCTTGAGCTACAATCTTTACTTGAAACTAACCAGGTGTTTTAGTTGCCCTTAAACAACTACACACACAGTTACACACACATTTGGTAACCATAACCTAAGCGTAGATGCAATGCGGAGATATTATAGAAAGACATTTTCTTTATAAATGTTGCCGTTGGGAATGGAAATGAAAGACCTGGTTTGTAGACCTCAAGCTTATCACAAAGAAACAATCGTTCAATCCGAGCTTTAGAGGGTAAATTAAGACCTCTTCCTACATAGCTTTCTAGATACCTAAATACATTCATAAATAGCAAGGTAACATTTCCAAAACACAGCTGTACAGATTCTCTCTAATACTTCTTTGATTGTCATGATTTCTCTGTCAACTAAAAGTAGTCCAATATCATCTATCTGTCAGGTGATAAGGCTTGACTTTAGCTACACATAGACTTTCTGGAGTGTGATCTTGAGGATTCCTGTTGTTAAGTCTACTGTAAACTGTTTAAAGCTTTTGTCTCTACATTAACGCCAAACAGAAGCTTTTCTCTCCAGCGCTGTAGTAAAGGGCATTGTTTTCATCCAGTATTTCAGCTCTGATGGAATTACCCAAAAGCAACTAATAAAGGTCAGTTTTTGACATTATAAAATGTAATTGTGTCCTCAGGCGTCCAAGTAATTATGGCACTTGATCCCACAAATGATCCAGGAGTGTACAAGTTAAGAAGGTGCAGCGTTATTTCAATTGTGTTGACCAATCCCTGATAAAAATGGAATGGCACTGCATAATAATCCTCCAGTTTAGTTTTCCAGTTTATTCATCATGAAAGCTCTTTGTTCTGTCGTCTCTGCATAATACAAGGCTGGGTTTCCTCCTAGCAGCTCCCACAGGATTAGCTCCTGCTTCATGGGATTTCTAGTTTTCCTTGTGGTTTCTGTCTGATGCAGACACTGCTCTCAGAGGACTGAAAGGCCAGAGGGAGGGGGTTGGTAAGGAGATGGGCGGAGGTAGGTAGATTTTACTGTATGTGGAAAGACATCAGCTAGATAGGAGGAGTTAGGTGGGGTAGATGAAGAATAAAAGACATGGACGGAGTTAGGTGGAGGAAGATTGAAACAGGAAAATGAAGATAGGTGAACCAAGATGGTGATATAGGCAATTGGATTAGAGGGGTGGACCCATAGGTTGAAGGCAAAGCTGTAGACCTGTGACTAAAAGGGATACTTTGCCAATTTCAATCTAGCTCTGTGTCATCTTTGTGTGGGCATGTGTGTTTAGATGATGTGTGTGTGGGCACTGGAAGCAGTCGAGGTATGCTGAAATTGGCCGGATGGCGCGAAACAGGTGTTTCTGAGCTGATTTCAGAAGACCTTGGCTGCTCCAAGCTCTGTGCGCTGCAGCCACCATGGTTAGCAACACACTGTTCATCTGCACACACGGCCCACACTGCCATGACACAGCTGGATTTAAAGGCAAAGTTGATAAGGTTGAAAAGCTAGCAAGATTTGAAAGTAGCACCTCGGGCCTCGGTCTAGACAGGTTGGGCTCTGCCTGTGGCAGTATAATCAGCTGTGGCAACATTAGATCTGGCAGTGATTGGCCTTGAGAGAGAATATGGAAAGACACCCACAATGAACAGGACCATTTCTTTGGCAATAACACAAATTAGTGTTTTGTTAGATAGAAATATGTAAACATTTGTTAGCTAATGTAGCTTACTAGCTTAGATCGAGAGGAAGCTAATGTTAGCATTGGGCTAATATGACTAATGCAACATAAATAGCTACAATGGCTAGACAGTAGTGGAAACATTTGCTGAGTTTTCTCCTCCATTCTCCAGTAGACTTCCAGTAACAACAACAGCGATGATGCGCACTTCTTGCTCACTCAGTTCATGCTCGTACACAGGAGGGGTAAAGCATGCACAACGGGGCAAGGAGGCATTTCACTGGTGGTTTGAAAGTGCACAATGAGGTAGGAATTGGTTTGTTTTAACAGGATTACAGCAGCTACAGATGACGGATCTTTTTTGTTCCTTTTTCAGAGCCCATACATTATTTATTGCTGTCGGGGTGTAAAGACCATTTCAAACAATATATTAAAAAGTGTATATTGGAAAATGTTACCAACCCTGCCTTTGAATCGGCAAAATATCTCTTTAAGACTTGGACTTAAGTCAGTCTGGAGTCGCAAAGTAAGGATGTGCAACTCAACATAATTGAGATTTGGCTGCCTAAGTTCTCAGTTGATTTGTCATTTTGGCCTATACTATTGTAATTGGTATACTCTGAATTCTCTGGAAAACTCTTAGGCTGGCCACACACTGTCTGTGTGGCATGAGCGTGGCGTTTCTGTTGCGTGTCAGTTGTGTGGCGGTTACGTGGATTTTTCTGTCTTTTCACACCAGAAATGTGTCTTGACGGCACTGCTGCTGCACTCAGGCAGTAGTATACTTCATGTTAAACACAAATATATACTGATTTGATTACAGCAAAGACAACGTCGGCAGTATTGATGGCAAAATAGGCTACAGAATATTTCGTTCTGTATTGACAGGTACAATATTTGAAAATCGATAATTATTTTTTTTTTTATAATTTTTTTAAAGGACATTTATATCTGCATTTATGTCAAAACCTAGAGACTTTCAAACATCAAAATTTCATTAATTAAATGTATTTGTGTCAAAATGACATCATCTTTTCGTATTCTATTTTGCCTGGAATACGCTTGCTGGTCGCGTGAAAAATAGGCATTGGTTCTATTTCTAGCATGCACGCGACGTATCACGTGTAAAGTGATATTTTGAACACATTGAATGGAAATACATCCATAGGTTAAAAGATACTTAAAAATGTGCATAAAAGTATAAGCTAAAACTGCTAAGTTAAAATGCTGTAATTCATTGCACTGCTTGGTTAAAAAGATGGTCATTCATTTCTTTGAGTTAAAATGCACTATGATCTGTAGATCAGTAATCCATTGCTCTGACCTTTTCAGGTAAAAGAAGCTTAAAAGATAAATAGGATGAAAAGGTGATTTGTGTTTAAAATGCTGTCTAAGATACCTATGAGATTATGGGAAAAATGCATTTGAAAGGACAGTTGGCAGTATTTGTTTCCGGTTTTAAGCACTAGCTGAGTTGTTAATCTGTGTTCGATTACTAATGCCTTGTCCGAACTGTAGGGGAATGTGTGGCTTCCACTCGTCCATTACAACATTGGACTTGAGTGAAGCAACATTGTGTCCGTGTAGTTCGTTCTATTTTCCCCTTTTACTGGTAAGAATGAAGGTTGTGGGATGTTTGATCGATGAATATGTGTTTTCATTCTGTAAGGGAGTAAAATATCAGTTACCGTGATAACTCAAGCATGTGAATTTAGAAGATTGAATGTAAACGTGCTGCTCTACTGTGGCCTGCATGCGAACTGCGTCACATGAAGTTAGGTGAAGCGTGCTACTAACATTAGTGCAACTGAAGGTTTCCTGTGTCCACTAGTTTCTATATTGTTTGTATCAGGATGCTATTGCTGCAGTTTAATAATAATAATAGTGTTGATTATACGGTGTTAAATGTGCAGAAGCGAATATTTTGTTTTAGTGCAACTGAAGTAAGATTGTAAATGATATTGTTAGTGCAACTGAAGTAAGATTATCAATTATTCTGGGTTAATAATAAATGCATAGCAGACGTATTTTGTTAGGTGCAGCTAAGATATATTATGTTTTGTTATTGAAAATAGTTTCACTGTTACTTACTCAAAACTGAGTTACTTAAAGGGACATTATTGTGTTGTGAACAGAGAAAATACATGGTTTGTTACATCTTGTAACTCTGCTACTGTGATGTGTGTTTGGGTGCATTTCCATGTGCTGGAAAGCACAATAATGTGATCAATTACATGAGGTAGTTCTCAGCTGCTGTTTGTATGAATGTGTGCGTTTGTGGGGGTGGGGGGTGTATGTGTGTGCATGTGTGTGGGGATGTTTGTGTGTCTCCGCATGTGCATTCATGTACGTGTGTGTGTGTTCATCTGCTGTTGAGCGCAAAAGTGCCCCATTGCACCACCGGGTTAAAATTGACCCGGGAAGAACACAAATGCAATAAAATTAAATAAAACACCCAAAATTCTATGAAAGCAGTGATCATTAATTTTACTTGCGAAGAACTTAATTGGGAACCACCCATGATATTTTTGGTTAATTTGGTTGAAAGAAACCCATATTTCTGATAAAGAAACTTTGAAAAGGGGTCAAATTTGACCCGAAGACAACACAAGGGTTAAAATGAAGTGGGAGATGAAATTACCCAGAATACCTTCCAAACTCAGCAGTAGTGGCAGCAAAAATTGTCCTGTCCTGTAGTGTCCTGGGACAGTCAGACACTGTCCTGTAACTCCATGTGTCTGACTGTCCCGGGACACTCTTCAGGACACTACTAACAGGACAGGACAGTTTTTGCTGCCACTGCTTCTCGCTATTCATCATATTTGTATGTTTATAGGAAAGCAGTGAAAGACCTGGGCCTGGAAGGAAAAATTACAGGAGAGAAGGTAAGCAAAAAGTGGGAGAATCTGAAGAAGCGGTACAAGGTAATTCCTGGATAGAGATCTGTTTCATGTCTTTATCACCTACATATAACTTTAAATTGTATTTTAAAAATGTTGCTCCCTCTCTTTCGTGTGTGTGTGCGTGCATGTGTGGTTGCTATTGTAGGACCTGAAACAACCGAAGACGGGCTCAGGTACAGACAGCAGCGAACAAACTGTATCCAACTGGCGATACTATGAGGCGATGCATGACGTTTTGGGGGGAAGGCCAGCGATAGATCCTCCGGTGATTGTGGCCTCTTTCAAGCCGTCAGAGGACACCACAGCATTGTTAATGGTAAGTTGATAGGAGTAGGAACTATCACATTTTCAAAAATATCCTATAACTAGTGCAATACTGATGCACATAACCTTTTCTTTGCTCCCGACCATTCACAGGTTCCCTATATGGAGTGATGAGGCAGATTGGTGTCTCCAAACAAGGATATCCACCATCTCCCAGGATGAAGTATCCATTGGGAGGATACTTTCTGGCCAGATAAAAGGAACTGTTTTTTAAGATGCGTGTGTCGTGTACGGAACCTGGATAGCCTACGAAAACATCCAGGAACTTTCCAGTAGAGTCACAGATGGCTTGCATATTTATTGAGTAAAACCCTTAGTAGTTTAGATAGTCCAGGCGATGATGTGATGGGGGCTTGATTCTTATGTGACAACCATCAATAGCACCAACAGCGTTGTTGAGGAGGGGTGTCCCAGAAGGATGGGCAAATCCATCAGCCACAGTGTCCAGGTCTGCAGGCTTTGGAAAGGCGATGCCTCTATGGAGATTGTCCCAAATGAACTGTGCCACCTTGTGTATAATCCTGTGAACAGTGGATTTGGGCACACTGAAAACTTGCAACACCACACGATAGGAAAGTCAATGGGCAAGCCAATAGACGTAGATCAGGACTTCAAAATCATTTCCCCAGGGGTGGTCCTGCTCTCTCCGCATCAGGCGCTACAGAGCATGCATGGCCCGCCTACTTAACCTGAAGTCCTGTTTGGTCTCTAACTCCACATCAAACCACAGGCGTAGGATGGGCACGTCCATATTCAACCTGCAGTATGTCGCTGGACAGTCAACCTGGAAAAGAATGAACAACAATCAACATTATTGCATAAGTCATGGCCCAACTACACAAGTTTGATCTAGAAGTTTAATAAAAACACATTCCACAGTCATTGTAGATTGGTGACATTTACAATAACAATCTTGCTTTCAGTAAACAGCAGTTTTGAAAATGTAACCTCAACCTAGAGGTCTCAGCTACACCCCTCCCCCCAGAGGACTGCAGAAAGTTTTGTACACTGGTATAGCAGGACTATTGTGAGTGCTTGTTTTTGTTTACTTTCTCCTCATGTCACACACATAAAATGTTAAACAGTTAAATTCTACATTATGTTAAATGAGGAAAGGAAAGATCTTCACCCCCCCTTCCCTCGTCGAGGGGACTTACTGTCGAGGGCACTTAAAACCAAGTGGAAGTTTTAAGGGGGGAGAAATGGGACAGGCCCATACAGAAAGTGTAAAAGTGTAAAAACAACAATTTGGGGTACATGCAGGGACTATTTCTTAACAATCAACAGGTTTAAGTATTTCTGTACAGGCACGATGGTACCAAACTTGGCAACCTCATAGTAATACTTTGTGAGGTTGCCAGTAGCTGAGCGTTGTCGTTGCTTCCAGCTG
Source organism: Perca flavescens (assembly GCF_004354835.1). NCBI lineage: Eukaryota > Metazoa > Chordata > Actinopteri > Perciformes > Percidae > Perca > Perca flavescens. The sequence goes on from NC_041350.1 coordinate 31,783,380, forward strand.
TTCGCTAAGAAATAGTTCCAGGAAGTAAAGGCCCTTTCTCATCTCACCCCATTCCCTTTCATATCATTCTTCAGATAGCTCCATAATAAATGTTATTAAAGCCCCCCCAAAAACACCTTATTCTTGACATACAACGCAGTTAAGTTCAATCTCTGCAAGTATTAGTAGCAGTGGACAGCTATACATACAGCACCCACACAGCAACTTGGGGTTGAGTGTCTTGCTAAAGGACACTTTGACTAGAGACTAGAGAAGCCTGGTATTGAACCACCAATCTTAGGGTTGAGGGGCGACCACTGTACCTCCAAGCCACAAGCCTCCTACAAAGAAGGCTATGCCTAACGTAAGTTGTAACCTTAGGCATACTGGATACATTGGAGGCAGACTGGAAGGTAGGTGCAGTAGAAGTAGATAGATATGATATGAATGGGTTGATACATGTAGGTTAAGAGAGCGAAATAGGTTGACAGGTCTTAGTGGAGTAGGTGGAGTTATGCAGAGATAAGAGGGGATAGGTGGAGGAAGGCAGGGATAAAATGGATGCAGATGTGGAAGGGAATGAGGTGTGATAAATGGGAGAGCAAGTATATTGAGTATAAGGCAGAGTGACAGGGATGGGAGACCTTCATAAGAAGAAAGAGAAGAGAGAGAGAAAAAAGTCCAGTCACAGCCGAGCCACTAATAACCCTCTCTCCATAACCCAACTCTGCCCTTCCATGTTAACATACTGTGAACTGAGCACAACTGACAAAATCAATCCATCACGGCTGCCCGCCGACCGGCACAGAAAGGGACAGAGAAGCTAACAGAAATTGATGACATCCCCGCTCGAATTTTACACCGTTTCGGCCACAGCGGCGATTGAAACAGACAGAGATTTATAGTCCAGCCGGGGACCGCAGCTATCCTTGATTGCCTCTTTTTTCTCTCCCTTCTTTCTCCACCAGGAACCCCTTTTTTGCATATTTATTCCCAAGCTCATCAAGAGTGAGCGGACGCATCAGAGTGACAATCTTATTTTGGGGGAGGAGGAGGAGCTGCTTTTAAGTTCACACTGAGCCTACCCAGGGCTGCCCAGCCTTTCCTGAGGCTGAATAACTAAAATAGGGGTCACTCTCGATCTCTTTACATACAGTGGAATGGGATGGCTTTGGAGCTGGACTGTGTCCAGACCATGTCAAATTTGGATCACAGTATGAACCTGACCTCTTTCACAACAGGTTTTTAAAGGAGCGATTGAATTACAAGAAGCCCCTTTCCTTTACTGGAATTGTGAAATGAGTGAAAACTAATTTTTATGACATAAGATAAATCTTCTCCTCTCCTCTTTGTGATTCATCAAAGTATTGTATCACTGTAACACGTGAGGTTAAACACAATTACATTGCATTCAGTATTTCATCTATAACTGTACAGGCCTGGCGGGCTGCCAGGCCAACGGGAACCCCTGCCTGGCCAAAAAAAAAATGGTATGCCAAAAATAACGCCAAATAGCCACTGTGTTTCCCCTATTCATTCAGCCTTGCACTGCCATTCTGCAGCAGCGCACTGCTGTGAGTTCATGAAAGAGGCAACTCTCTGTGGTTAGTTCAAATCTGTACCAGCAGGACAGTCCAGTGTGTTATCTAACTTAAACAGCTAAAGTCAGTTGACCAGGTGAAGGGAAGATAATCTTGTCGGTAGCCTAAGGTTACAAACTGGTTCGGTAATAAACAACACAATAACGTGCTGGCGTAGTCTGTGTGAGGTTTTAGCTGAGCTGGACCAGAGAATATTCAGTTAAAACACATCAGTGTTGCTGTTTTGTTCTCAGTGAAGTTTGCTGGAAGTGATGTAATGTTAACATTTTACGTGGAGTGAGCACTGCGCCAGACTCCGTTTAAAAAATAGCCGTTTAACCTGGAAGGTCACATTTTACTACAGGTCAAAAGTTTGGGGTCACTTAGAAATGTCCATTCCACTCCATTATAGACAGAATACCAGCTGAGATCAGTTGCATTGTTGTTTTAATCAGGGCAGCAGTTTTCAGATTACATTATGTGCTTACTGTTGGATACCCATAGGGTGCAGATTTGACCATTGGCAAATTATCAAAGATGTTTTATCAATATTAATAAAGTTATGAATATGGTTATTAATAACTGTATCAAATCGACAAACAATCAAAACGGGGCACCACCCTGCAAGTCAGGGACCAATAATCAAACTGTGGAACAGTCTCATTTCTGTGAAAATCCTTTAAAAGGAAACAAAGGAAGGGGTGATTTCGAGCACGGACCGGTTCAGCCAGCAATTATTACAACAAGTACACAAATAATCACAAGCAACTGCTAATTAAGTATAATAAGATTTATTAATGTCACAATTATCAGTAGCTAATCAATAATCCTTCAATAATAAACTTATATACCTTTTTACAATATCATAACCAAAAACAAAGCAAAAACAAAGCAGCATGGACACGTCTGTGTCTGTGTGTGTGTGTGTGTGTGTGTGTGTGTGTGTGTGTGTGTGTGTGTGTGTGTGTGTGTGTGTGTGTGTGTGTGTGAGTGTGTGTGTGTGTGTGAGAGAGAGTGAGTGAAAGAGGAGGGGCAGTGTCGAAATGTAGTTCTAACAACTAGGCAACTACCAAAATGGCTACTCCGGTGAGCTGCACATAACTATTTAGCCTCAAGAGGGCGGTAGTGGTGCTGGGTGCACGAGGAGGGGCTGAAGAAGCCGGGGGGGTTGCTAGGTAACGCGCACGCTTAGCCGGTATGGTAGTTTCTGTGTTAGCTCTGTACAAACGTAAGCCGATTCCACGTGGTTAAGCTAGCAGCGCTAGCTCGGGAGCTACGTGGCTAGCTTGTGTGTGTGTGTGCGCGCGTGTGTATATAATTAGTAAAAGAAGAGTAGAGAAGAAGTGTAAAGAAAAGAGGCACTCTGATCTTAGTTATCGAAACTGACCAGTTTCCCTCAGCCCCTCAGGTCTGGACCACACGTGTAGTTAGGACAGACTGAGACTTTTGACTTATCGAGGGAAACGGCCACTATAACCACTCTTCTGGCTAACAGCTGATTACAGTTATACCCAGCTACTTAACACAACAACAGTATCTTGATCACTGATACATTCACAGAAGCAGATTAATAATCATATATGGACCATTACATCATTACAATCAGATCACATTAATGGCAACAATGGTAGCAAACCCTTTGCTCATTAATAAAACAAACCAAACACACCACTTCTATAGTCTGCCCAGAACTGTGTAAAAGCCTGCTTACTGTGTTGTTTGTCAGTTAATCTCTCGCCAGAGTTTAACGATCCGTTTCGTCCAGAGCAGTGGACGACACGCAATCCAGGTCGACAGCAAGAAACGGGACGTAGTCCTTTCTGGAATCCGGGCTGATTAAACCCGCTGCAGATAGAGGAAATACTGGGCCAGTATTTCCTCGGATCCCCTTGGTATATCAGAAAGATATAAAAATGTTCCAGCTCAATCTCGACCAGCGAGGTGACGCTGGCTAAGCTAATCCGGACTGCCTGCACCTCCTGTCGGTAAAACTGAATCACCGTGGAAAGCAAAGAAGCACAAACGCCGACAGCTTTTATCCTTCCTCCGCCTCCTAGTGGCGGGGTGTTGCATTCAAAGGCCCGACAGCCAATGGGAAAAGCGCAACCTTGTCAAAGGTGTGAAGCAGTTATTTGTCTCACCACCAGTCTGCCTTGCCCCGACTCGTGTTGAAGGTAGAATCTCCATTTTGGCGACTCTGCCGTTGGGAGTTTGGTGAAACTGGCTTTGGGATTCACATGTAGGCCAAGATCTTTTGTCTTGCCTTCCCTGTGTTCTTTGTCTCTGCAGTCAGCTCAATCTGAGCCATTTTTGGTTAAAATCAATGTTAAACCAGCTTCTTGGTCCCCAACATTACATAATTGCAAAGGGTTGTCCAATGTTTTCTCAGTTAGCCTTTTAAAATGATATCAGATTAGTAAACAGAATGGCCCTCATTTATGAAACGTGCGTACGACCTAAAACAGGCGTACGACGGGCGTACGCCGATTCCTACGCAAAGCTCGGCATTTATCAATTTGGACGTGAGCGTAGGCTGCGATCAAATCTCACGTCTGGTCTGAACTCGTGTACGCAAGTTCTCGAGTCAGTGTGGACTTGCGGTGCAGCATATAATCAGTTTAACAGGAGAAGCAGAAGTCATCAGTTGATCAATTATCAGCTATGGCAGATCTGGCTCTTTTAGAAGACTTCTATGCGCCGGTCTGCAACATTGTTTTAGCCTGGGGGGTTCTGCACAACATCTCGCAGGAAAACACGGTGCCGTAAATGTAGTGATGAAGCCAGATGACCCGATGCCCAGAGAGCAGTGTCCAGAACAGCCCCAACTGAGGGCTATATGAAGGAGACAGGATATTATTCCTCACTTTTAAAAGGTAGCCTATAGTGTTATGTTTGGCAATGATATTCAATACAGGAAACATGACGATGCACAACCTTTTTATTTATTCTTCAGGTTTTTGTTTCTCTTTCAAGTGAATGATTTATTTCTGCCATTGACCAAGTTATTTTGGCTTGTTTTTCCAGCCCCTGTGCTGTCAGGAGACAGGGTCCAGCACGGGGGGGCGGACACGCGCTCTCCCTCAGCTGTTGCCTCGTTCCGACGAACACGAGTAAAATAAAAGACACTGCATAAACTCCGCTACCGTGTGTTTATTTAATTATAGGTACACCTACATGTAGGCCTAAGAGATTGCAATAGAAGCCTGTATATTACTATTAGGACTATAGAAAATATGTCAAGGATGTATAAATTAAATAGGCTAAACTTCAACTGGAGTCCGATTTACTACGGCAACACTGTTGACCGCATCTCTTTTCATCCCGCATTCTTTCTACAGCCTTTAATACCAGTTTTCAGGCTGCCAAATAGTACACACGTTAGTGCAAATGAACCAGAGATATCAGGGTTTCAATCTCCACCTCTGAAAAGTTCCGCTTCTCAGCCGGATTACGTCTAGCCATGTCGTAAATTGTAGGGGCGAGGCCTCAAAACCCAGAATATATTGGGGCGTGATATTTAAATTACGATCGTTTCCAGCCGCCGTATTTATCAATGTACGACCATTCTTACGCTCGGATTGGTGTGATACGAACTTTTCATGAATCCCACGTGAAGCCTGTCGTAAGATGATTTCTGTGCTCATATCTGCGCTGGTTTCTACGTTAGGTTGATAAATGAGGGCCAATGTGCCTTTGGAACATTGGATGAATGTCGATAATGGGCGATGTAGATATTTCAGTAAAGATCAGCTACTTCTTTCTACAACAGTCGAGAACCCTTTAGCAATTATGTAAACACATAATGTAATCTGAAAACTGCTGCCCTGATTAAATTTTTTTTATCTCAGCTGGTATTCTGTCTGCAATGGAGTGGAATGGAAATTTCTAAGTGACCCCAAACTTTTGACCGGTAGTGTAGTTCTGAAGATTGGACCAAGATTTGCAATGGAATCTTCCCAAAATGTACTTTGATTTCTATAAATGAACAGAATTTTAAATGTTTCCATTAGACTTGTTTTACACCTGATCGCCTCCTAAAAATGTTCCCCAACAGCTCAAATCTCTGTTATAATTGTAAAACACACCAGGATACATTTATCCACCTGTTCTGGTCATGTGATCACATCCAGACATTTTGGAAAGAGGTTCATTCTGTGATTCATTCTGTTTCCGGTAAACAGTTTATCTTCTTTATTTTATTGGTTGGTTATATATGATTGTTAAACCATACTTCGGAAAATCTTCTCGATATGGACACCAAGTCCGTTAATAATTATTTTATTTTGGGATAAAAGCTCTTTATCTTGCTGAGGTGGTCCGCTCAGCAGGTCCCCACAGTAAGTGGTTATCACAGATATCGGCCCTTCTCCCTCTGGAGAAACTGACTTATGACCCCAGTCATAATTCTGACATATTCTGGAGACTTTGAAGACCGTTGCATTCCTTCCTGCAGAGACTCTGACTCACTTGTGTGTTGGTTTAATCTGTAAATTGCTATTTGTTTCTTGACCTGATCTCGACCCATGACCCATCCGCCAGGCTAAAGCAGTTAACTAGAGGAAACACTGACATTGTAACATTCAGCTGACCAATGTACAATGTGTGTGTTGTTGTAATGCATGAGCTCCATTGATTTGTGTTGAGCTGCTTAAAAAAATGGGATGTTTAGTTGTCCTTTCAAAGTGCAAAGTGGGACACTGCATTGTGTTAGTATTACTGGTTAATGTTCCATTCAGGTCAATGTGCCTATCTGCTGTTGCTTGATGGACTTGAGTTTGCCATATTATGCTTTCAGCATATTATACTGTCTTTGTCATTGTTTTGGATTGTTGCAAAAATAATAAGTATTTGCATAAAGCGAGCATATTTGTCCGCTCCCATATTGATAAGATCATTACAAACGTGAAAATGTCCCTTTTAAAGTACATTTAGAACAGATAAATAAATGTGTGATTAATTTGCGATTAAACGTGACTTACTATGGACAAACATGCGATTAATCGTGATCAAATATTCACATCGATTGACAGCCCATGTATAATACTATAGAGCATCTATTTTGAAAGGATCTGAGAGAAAAAATTAAACAAAATTGGTCAAAACCCCACAGGGCTAAACTTGTACAGCAGCTACCTTTTATGTGATAGAAACAGCTTGTGATTCAGATTTGATTGTGAAACCTGCGATTGATTCTGGACCTCTCACTAACTGCATGATCAGATGATAAAAGCCACACTGAGTTGACAAAAGAAAGCATGTATTTAGTTGTCTGCCTGTGCCCTGCTGGAAGATCTGGTTTTCCATATTCACGGGGTGATTACAGCGTTCACGACTTGTTGTTTTGGGTAAAGCGGCTTTTATGCTCACTGTTAAATGTAGGAAGTAACTCAGAGTAGCGGATGCTTTCAGCTGTTATGAGCGAGGCATGCGTGAGGAACAACCTTGTGTCACGTTGTAATCTTGTTCTTAAGCATCTTTATTTGTGCGCTGGAAAAGGAAAAATTATGCCTACTTCTCTTTATTGTGTTTGCAAGCTGTTTTTCTGCTACTGCAGAGTTCTGTACATAGTTTTGTCTATTTGTCTGTGAGTGACTTTTGTTGTCTGCAGATGTCGTCTTGACTGGGATGTCTGGGTGGGGGTGACTCTACCCGCTCAGTCATGCTTTGAAGGTTTTATGAGTACTTATGGAAAGTATAAATTTCACGGGCAGCGCCGAGCTGCAACCAAACGGTGCTTGACGGCGGTGTCACTGTGACGGCCACAGCAGTTAGCCTGACAGCAAATTGATTAGAATAATTCAAATGTGATGAATAACTTTCATCATGTAACCACATAGTCCGGTGAATGCACCATTCGTTAGGGCCGCTGGGGTTTGTGATAGGACGGTGCACTGGAGAGAGACAACATATCAACGATATGCATTACACCAAACATCCTTGTCGCAAATGGAAATGGCCCCACACGCTCTGTTTGACAATTGTCATAAAAAACTGGAGCAGTTAGGAATTAGAGTCCTGTCATTTTTGCTTTTGAATTTGTGTCTTGAGATTACAGTAAATGGGACTGATATTCAGGCTCTCTTACTGTGGTGTGAGGATGAACATGATATGTAGTGAGTGCAGGAAAGTACAGATGAGTCGAACCATGATGAGACTCAATTACGCACACAACCTTGTCCCAGATACAGTATAAGCATGCAAAGAGGTCAAAGGTCAAATATAAAGAAATGTATTTAGTCTTGCATAGAAAGACTGTTCGCACTTTATTTTACAGTACATTAATATGACGTAATAAGACATACTTTGTATCAAATTAGACCAAACCACAAATAATGTGGCCTTAACTAGACAGTAAATTAACAGTTATACCCTAATTAGACAGTAATGTTAGACACCTAAATTATGCTGTAATTGGAAACTGCATATTGCTATATTAAACCCAAAGCATACTATACTTAGTTACTGTTATACCAAATTACACTCTAATGAGAAACAAAATATTGGACATAGCCTTTTAGTGTAATTTGTTGCTTATTACAAGATAACTACCATTAGTAATGTCAAACTACTAACCAGGGGAATTGCCGGAATTGTTGGGTCTTTGTAAATTATAGTGTGGTCTACACCTACTCTATCTGCAAAGTGTCCTGAGATAACTCTTGTTATGATTTGATACTATAAATAAAATTGAATTTAATTGAAACTACGTCGAGTCACCTACGCAGAGTCCCGTGGTGTATCCTTCTTAATAGACTAATATACCTCTTAAAACATCAGAACATTTCATGTATGTCACTATCCGACCACAGTAACATGAAAGCTGCCAGGACATTGTATCTTTATTTCCCAGTTACATCCTTATTAATGGGTCATTAGCGACATATTAGACCAGAACGGTAATGTAATCTAAAGTGGGATCCATCCTTGTTTTCCTCTGTCAGATCTTTATAGACTTTCTTAAAAGGTAACTAGTGACACAATACAATAAAAATGAAAAGTGCACAGATTTCCATATAGTGCACAGGTAAAATAAGCACGTGGTATTTTAACAAATAAATGCATTTATTGACTGATTGGGTTATGTATGCTGGATGGCCTTACAGTTCGCCTGTGTCTGGTCTCAGCAGGACCCCGGGCTGTTTGTCATTTGCATGTGAAGAGTGTTTTTAGCCTTTTCCTTGAAGATTGCTAGTAACAGTTATTAACGTTACCAACAGTACAGCATAGGGGTCAATATCATTAACGTTACAGTTTATGTGATAAAAAACAAGTAATATAAATAAGCCAAACGTTACATGAATTTCTATGGGTTGTCACAGTATTACGGCGTTAATAAAAACATTTAACGACTGTAAATGAGATCTGCATTTCTAAACAGCAAAAATAAATTACAGAGCAAGCTAGCTAGGCTAGCCAGGTTAACGTAACGTTCACGTTAACATTAGCTTAGTAACGTTATAAATTAAACTGCCCAAGAATATAAAGGCCTACAAGTCCAGCTGAAATGATTAGCCGATTAAACACTTAGTTGATTGACAGACAGAACTCGTTTCCAGTTTCTAAAATGTGAGGATATATCTGCATTGAGTACTTTTACTTTTAATACTTTAAGTACATTTTCCTGGTGATAATTACGTACTTGTATTTTTACAGTGTGGTATTAGTACTTTATTTAAGTAAAGAATCTGAATACTTCTTCCACCACTGCCGACGTCTACCGTCTTTGAGTGGCAGCATTAGTCTGCTACGGTGACCAGAAGCCAAAGCGACAGCACTGCCTACCGCTGCCATCCCAAACAGGACACACCGGAGTTCATTTTAGAGGAAACATAAACGCAGGAGACCAGCCGGTAGTTAAGCCTTACGGGATTGCTCTGGTGCCGCCGAAAGTTTCGCCAGATGTCCCTCATTTTTAGACAGATGTCCGTCCCCTTCCTCTTTCTCTGTGTTGGCGTTCTAACCTCCGGTGGATTTGTGAGGACTATGTTAACTGCTCCTCAGATCTCTGCAGGGTAAATCCAGACAGCTAGCTAGACTATCTGTCCAATCTGAGTTTTCTGTTGCATGACTAAAACTACTTTTGAACGTACACATGTTCCACCAAAACAAGTTCCTTCCTGAGACTATTTTTCTTAACTTAACGCCACCCAAGACGATTGTGATTGGTTTAAAGAAATGCCAATAAACCAGAGCAGGTTTTTCTCCCATCCCGGGACTGTTGAGTGGACTAGCCAGACCTTCCTCCGCAGTGCTGTGGAGGAAGGTCTGGCAATGGGAGACTAGCCTTCTGCTAACCATAGCTCACTGCTACAGCTAATTTAAGTTTATGTAGCTTTATGTCATCTCAAAGGGCTTTACAAAGAAAATGTTATTCTCATAGAATTGGCGCTAGGCTATATAACGAATATGCCATCAGAAAGAAATTAACGATCAGTAGTCGTAAATATACTGTATGAATCCGGTGCATGGCCGTCCTCGTCTGATGGGAGGGGCTGGACAGAGAGGGGTCAGCTGCAGGGGGAGGTCTCACTCTACTTCAAATTCACACGTCCAGTTAATGAATTTTATTTGTGTTTACACAATTAAAAAAACAAAAGGTGCTTGTACTCAAGTAATTGATTTGAGGGTACAGATTACTTTTTCATTGTACAAACCATTACTATATTTTACAATTGTTTTGCCTCAGCCCCCGATTTCACACCTCGGTGTGTTTCTAGGTGTTATCAGGTACTACTGCATATGTGTAAACAAGTAGTATAACACCATTAGTGTCTCCAGAGGGAGTGGTGTGAGGTCTGATAAATGTCCTCAACTGATGTCACTTGAATGTTGTGTGCACCAGGTTTGGACAAGGAAGAAGAATATGTAGAATAAAAATGTTTGACACGCCAATTCGTATAGCATTTTGGCGTGTTATCAAGACGCATAATCGCTTTTTAGCGTGTTTATCAACGCCGTTTGGCCTCCATTGACTTACATTACCTTGCTCATAGGGAGGTTGATTGGGGGGGTGGATGGGTCAAACAACACAGGACTTTCACCCAGGAGACCGGGGATCGTGTCTTGCGTGTCACGTTTCCTAAACCCAACCGTAACCGTCCCGTTCTTCTTTTCCTAAACCCAACCATCGCTTTCTTCTTTTCCTAAACCCAACCATCGCTTTCTTCTTTTCCTAAACCCAACCATCGCTTTCTTCTTTTCCTAAACCCAACCATCGCTTTCTTCTTTTCCTAAACCCAACCATCTCTTTCTTATTTTCCTAAACCCAACCATCTCTTTCTTCTTTTCCTAAACCCAACCATCGCTTTCTTCTTTTCCTAAACCCAACCATCTCTTTCTTCTTTTCCTAAACCCAACCATCTCTTTCTTCTTTTCCTAAACCCAACCATCTCTTTCTTCTTTTCCTAAACCCAACCATCTCTTTCTTCTTTTCCTAAACCCAACCATGCCGTTGTTGTCCCGCGTCCTGTTATTGTTGTCCTAAACACAACCTGTCCGCTGTATACTGTGTAGACATACACGCAGATAGCTCAAAATGCGTACAGATAACAAGATAAACAGATAAAGTGGCGTTTATGTTTACGCAAAGTCATGACGTCACGTTGGCCATTTCGACCAGCTGTTTGTAACATGAAAATAAAAGTAAGTTCTCAGAATACAGACACCTCATAACAGCACAACTTTCAGTGCTTTACTTGATGCTAAGCGTAGGCCTACAGATCATTGAATCAATGCATTATCTGTCTTCTAGCATCTCATGAACTCAATGTGGGTTGTACCTACTTGGTTAATTGTGCATGCTGTTAGATGTTGAGTTATGCTAATTAAACTTCGTTATAAAAATTCAGCCAAAATCATAATAAATACTTTTATAGTAATTCATATGCGCAAATTAGAACGCTATTACCCCTGATACCTGCTAAACTCTGTACAGATAATGTGTGGACGGAGGTTCGGAGGAGTGAGCAGAAAACTGAATTCTAAGCCAGCAGTTTTCTGACTGAAATAGAAACATTTGGCCCATAACATATAATTGGTAAGGTACAGATTAAATTATTGGCCATTTATCAAAGATGTTTTATCAATATTAATAAAGTTATGAATATGTATATTAATAACTTTACCAAATTGACAAACAATCAAAATGGGGCACCACCCTGGAATCAGGGACCGATAACTGTGAAAACAGTGTCATACAGATCATAATTAATTTGACTAATTTATCTCATATTTATAAAGTGAACAGGAAGAGTGAAATTCGAGCACTGACCTGTTCAACCAGCTGTTACTACCACATATACACAAATAATCACAAACAACTGCTCTTTAAAGTATAATTTATAATTGAAATATATTTAACTTCCAAATTATTGTCAATCAATAGCTCTTCAATCAATAAACCTATTTACTTGTTACAACTACAACAAAGACAAAATAAGCAAACATGTGGTGTGTGTGTGTGTGTGTGTGTGTGTGTGTGTGTGAGTGTGAGAGAAAGAGAGGGAGGTGGCAAGATCATGTGGGTAGCTAAGCCACATGAGATCAAGATGGCGGATGAAACACCGCGAGATGTGAGGCTCTTTGTAGTTTTTGGCGCAAGGCGCAAAATGGTTATTCGAGGAAGATACACAAACAGGCTATTTAACCCCAAGATGGCGGGTATTGAAGCTTGGTTGCTACACCACGTGACTATGGGGTGGTCGTTAGCTGATCTGTATACGTGTGTTAGTGTGTAAAAGAGGAAAGAAAGCACACCTTAGAGAAGGAAAAACACTTGGAATCTTGATTTTCAAAAATAACCAATCCTCTCGTTCACTCAGGACTCCAACCTGACTTGTCGTTATGGCAGGGGCCTGAGAAGTTGTCTAGCGAGGGGAAGTGTTTATCACTCAGCCTCTGGTGGGCTAACAGCTGACTTCTCGCGGCGATAATAACCGGTCCTTTGTCTACACAGGGCCACGAGGTAACCTTCTCGTTACATCACAGTTGCTTGTACAGAACTTCTCTGCGGTGGGAGATAACAGTGTAGCATTTCAGTTTTAATAAGCTACAGCATCCAACACAACATATATCAACAAGTACCGTGATCCAGTACTTTCACAGCAAATAATAGGACGGAATTGGAATTTTGCAACAGTAGCACTTACTAATTAATCACATTCAATGTCCTAACAAATTGCAGCAATAGTGGTTACTGACATTAATAACACATACCTATTTTTCTGCCCAGATGCTTTTTACTGCCTCCTTACTGTGTGTGTTCTCTTACGTTTGGTCCATAGATTCCACGGTAAACAAAACCAATCCGTCTCACTCGTCAGTGATTCACGGAAAACTTGTTTATCCCCAAAGGCAGTGGGGAAGAAGTTACTTCGACTTGAGAAGAAAAGCGGTGTCCCTGTTATCCAATTTCCTCTTTCTGCAGAGGTGAAAGACTGATGAGTGTTTCACAGGATCCAGGGTGTTCACCAGAACACCAAAAATATTCCACCCGTCCGGAAAATGAAACTAATTAAAGTACAAACGTTTGCGTGCATCCTGTAGCAACTGCCGTTGCAGTGAATGACTCTGGGCAGTGGGTGACGGAGATTTTTATAATTCAAGTCACCTGGTCACGGACCCCTGCTGCATTCAGGGACAGCGGCCAATCGGGAATCAGAGCTCTTGAAGTTGGCGTGTACAATGTCTGTAGTTTTTAGAACTCTGGCCATTTTGAAACCTCTTTACTCATGGAGGTGACATGTACGTGTGACTTTTAGGCTTTTCCAGTTACATGGAGGCCACATTCTCTTTGTTTAAGAGGGCGCTCAAGCCACATGTGGGACACGTGCGTTTCCTTTGTCTCAGAGGTTACATGCTCTGAGACCTCTGTTTAAAAGATAGTGTTTTAATGCCACTGCTCCGGTCCCAACAACAGAGCAACCAAAGAGCATAATACAATGCTTGTCCCTGCACTAGCTGCAACCTCTAAGTCTAAAAGATGCAGAGAATAGTGGTCTATACAAGTGATGTTAGTGAAAGCTACTGTTGTTTCACATTAGACAGCTACGTGTACACGTATTTGTCTGAGAGTTGTAAGTGACATTTTCATGTGACTAAATGTCAGTGTTGCTGCTTTTCTGTCACTGATTGCTGTAACCCAGCAGGGAGTCAACCTATAGCCAGTTCATCAACGCTTTCACACATGCTGACGGTGTCTGTAAAGTCTTTCGTGAAAAAAAAGAAAAGAAACAAATCCTCAAGTGCACAGGAAGCAGTGATGCATTTCATTTAATGTTGCTGTTTATTTTGAATGAAGAGAGGAAGATAATTTTGTTAGTTAGGAACTTAAGAGTAATGGCTAGATTAGAATTTTGAAAGTTCAGTTTAAGACAATAATTCCCAACCTTTTTGGCTTGTGACCCCATAAAATGAACTTGTCAAAAACCACAAAAGAGTGATGTTTCCCATCCAAATGTCTCATTGTTTAAGTTAAGTAAATGTTAAAGGTAAAACTATCCCATATTTTGAAAAAAGGAAAAGAATTAAAATATGTGCAGCATAACAAAGTTTTTTTTTTCTATGAATTCATGAGCCCTCTAGCTTAGGAACCACTGGGTTAGGGCACATTTTTTAAAGTTGATTTTATGGAATGAATCATGCCTATCATTTGGCCTACTGATAAAAAAGTAAAAGGAATGTCTCCACATCTCAGCATCTCCTTACATTTAGTCACCCGTCCTTTTCCCCGGCGCCACTCAAACGCATCAGCCTGCCGTCACGCGCATCTGTGCACCTCGTGCAATTTGTCACCACCGCATTTCACGCCACCATTGGCTGTTGCCAAGCAACCTGTGTGTCTAACAGACTATTTCCCATGATAAATTAGCTGGGCTGTTACTATGCCAACAGAATATGTTACTTAATTAAACAGATTTGGATCGCAATTGGCTGGAGGGGTGTGTGGGGGGGGGTGGAGGAGGGTGGAGGCATGAGTGAGTAAGAGAGAGGGAGGCCATGACACACACACACACACACACAAACACACACACACACACACACACACACAGAGGCCAAGGAAGTGAGATGAGACGGAGAGAATCCACAGAGGAATGACTGTTATTAGATAGGCTGAGATATTGAAATGGTCAGGCATTGCAGACGAGGGCAACAAAAGAAAGGTGGAACCCTCCCCCCCCAAAAGAAAACAAAAAAACAGGACCCATCTGGAATTAACGGCTTGCGCCTTCAGAGGTGATTCATTTTTTTCTTTCTGCTCTTAACAGAAATCCATTTCCCTGAAAACAAATGTGCTTTTATTCTTCTTCTTCTATTCCACTTCTATTCAAATGAGCTTCTGGCAGGTCAGGCTGCTCAGGTGGTGTGAAACGCTCACCGCAGCAGTTCAACAGTAAAATCTGTTTCCAGAGACAAACACAAGGCCTTTGGCTTATATGTGACTGAACGAGAAAGGTCAAACACGGCTCATAATTCCACTATCTGTCAAAGAATAACTGGTGATGAGCGCCTAATTCCAGAGGTGTCTGGAAGCAGCAGACCATCTTTTTTTTTTTTTAAATACCCCCCCCTTTCCACCATACTGCCACCATACTGCTGCTGCAGTTGAAGTGGTCCTGGCAATTGCATTGTGTAGCGTAGCGTACGCCCCTACCAGGCTTTGACCACTAAGCAAAGAAAAGAAAGAATGGCAGAACAATTTGGGCGTCGGAGCGGGACCAAACGGCGGCGAGTGGCAAGCATGTAATCTCCTAATTTGGAGAATCACCGCGTCAGATCCCAGCCTGCACGCCGCGTTCTCTCCGCCTTACCTATAGTTATTTCCATAACTTCCTGACAAAACCATTTTGTCCTGCCTGATTGGGCCCATTTGCATCGGACACCTCTTCTGCATATAGATTGATGGGTTTAATCAGCGAATCAGGGAGAGCGCTCAGACATCAATCAATGTCACGCCACTCTGTCTTGCTTTAGCCTCGTTTCTTTTTTTTTCCCCTTTTTTTGGTCACTCTCTGGATCTCTTTCTCTCTTCCAGCCCTCCCGATGTTCTGCTCACATTCATCAGGGAATGCCGGGGAGCCACAGAGACTGCCGGGGAGGGAACGTGGGAGTCCTCATATCTCTTTCTCTCACCCATTTGTTACAGTCTCTAATGTAAGGCGCTGATGCTGCTTCAGTCTTTGTAGAAAAAATCTAATATAATCCGAACATGGTCAGAGAACGTCCCTGGCCTCCAAATTGCCAGATTTGCCACCACTACCCAAAGCCTAGATCTTATTTTTTATACTCATCATTCATTCATTCATCCATATTCTCCAATCCTTTCATCATCCTCAAGCCTTTTGACGGGAGATATTTTCTATCTCCGAGACATTTACAATGCTTATCTTACCTCAGGGGAGATTCCAAGAAGGAAATTCAATTTTATTAATATATTTTTTATGTGTCTGTTTTTCATTTTTGAGCAAAGTGACGTGTACAAGTGTAGTCAAGACTAGCAGAGAAAGAAAGGTCACGGATGAGTTGGCATTAACATAGTCTATATCCCTGACGTTCCACTTCCGGAATTGCTCCGTTGCCGTCTGCTTAAAAATATTCAAGCAGGCTGTGAGACTTCAACACAATTCCACATATTTAAAAATAACTCAACATCTCTCTGTAGTTTGAGACAAGCAAGGTGGGAAATCAATGTCTGTGCGGAGGAGAGGGGGGAAGTCAGTTCATCAAATGATCCCCATACATCCATGCACATGCATCATGCACTTGCAAGCATCACACACACACACACACACACACACACACACACACACACACACACACACAGACGACTCCGCACTCCGTCCCCATATCTGTTTTCTATATCCCATGTATATGCAGCAGACAGGCTGTGTGAGCTATGGGGATACTTGTCTTGCCTGTGGAGGTGTGGAGGTGTGTATGTATGTGTAGTTGCAAGAATATGAAACCTAACAATGAGCTGGCTGGATGGCCAGGCCCTAGGGACGGCAGGCTGGCCTGGAGGAGCGGCCTGCACCACAACCATCCACATCAATAGGATAAGGCAGCTCATTACAAACCCCTCTGATATAGATTGATGTGTCTGGGCTGTACGGGTGCCGCAGCCAGCTAAGGTGCATGTTGCGTAACTGTGACAAAGTTGGGGTCGAATCTGGCCTGGGAGCTCAGTTACATGTGATCTCACAGTGTCTGTCCTTCATACAGTAAGTGCTGTGGCAGTGAGAGTACAGTGTGTAATGTGAGTGCTATCATAATGTGCAGTGTCCAGTATAGTGGCGGATAGCAGGGCAGGCTGCTACTGTATATAGTAAAGTTCAACACACAATGCTCTGTGATTTACAGTCTCTGGTGTATAGTATAGTTAGTGAACGTATTTTCCATTTTGCGTTACTGTGTTAATTATTGCCAAGAAAAACATACTTCTACTATATGAATACATCTCATAAGTTGTGATGTCCTTCTGCAGATACGTCATCTGTCACTTTGCTCCAGAGCAAGATTCTTGCCAGACAACCACTGGCCACAGTGTTGCTGTAAATCTGTAGATAATCATAGTTCCCACAGGACAAATTCTAAGTTCATTGGTGACCCCTGATCTTGCGTCTAGCACCACCATTAGAGCAAAGTGTATGCGTGTGTGCTACGGTCCACAGATCGCTATGGAAAATTCAGAAGACCTTAAGGCTCGCCAGAGGATGAACCCCTTTATTTTTTGAGATTTTCTCCAGCATCACCTTCAAAGCTGCTCTAATCAATATTTTTGTATCTGGGAATTCTTTGAGGAGTCAGACATCCTCCTAGTGAACATCCCTGAAGATGGCCCCCCCTCCTTGTACTTTTGGTGTTTAACATTCAGAGAGACAAGTTACCATCTGACGTATTACCTTTCCCAATGTTTCCGCTATAAACATTTATTTGCAGCGGTCTGCCACTGGTAAATTATTGCCGCACTGCTTCAGCATTTTATGAAATGTCATTAGGTCATAATTGCACGACTCTGCAGAGCTTTCTGCTCCACAAACTCAAGCAAACGGTCATCCGCTCTCTCTCCCCTTTGAGGGTGAGCAACTGGAACAGTGCAGGACGTCATCACTAGCGCAGTCATGGCAACCAAATAAACAACAGCGCAAGTCTCCTCAGGCAGAGTGACAAACGGCGGCGCAAGCTACAAACAGCGACAGCTAAAGTAGCTTGGAAAATACTGTTATGGGCACTGAATTTGTAAAGAACTTAATGTTTATCAGACCCAGATGAGCCAAGAAGCTAACGTTAGCGAACCCTGCGGTCCCTCTGCCTTTGACTCCCCCGCTGCTGGAGACGGGGAAAGCAAATCAAATTATTATCATATTATTACTAATCAAAACAAGCAAACAACAAAGAACACATATCACAGACAATATATATATATATATATATATATATATATATATATATATATATATATATATGTATGTACATATCAGATAAACAAGCATAAACAGTAGTAAAAGAAAAAAAAGAAAAGAAAAAAAAGAAACTAGAATAAGTAGATGTGTACAACCAACAGAAGCATTTGGTCATGAGGTTAAATAATATGAGTGAGTGTCTGAAGACAAAATTAAAAAAATGTATCTGGGAGACCGTGCCTGCAATGTTTGAAAAACATTTACCTTATCAATAGACAGAAAAACTATATTTTCCAAAAAGAGGTGCGGTTGGATGGTTACAATGTGAAATCCTTCTCATTTGGTCATTTGGTAAGATATGATGGATATGTAGCAGCCCAAGCAATATTGCAGTAGTTTATATACTCCAGGTAAAAATGAGACTTTAACACACAGCTGTGCTAAATGAGAAGAAGGATGGATCAACAAACTTTTCTCAATATACCATGGTACCTCCGTGGATCTCTTGCATAACATGTTCGATTATGTTTTTGTTTCCAATTTAATCTTTCATCTATATAACTCCTATGAATTGTGTATGTTCTACTTGAAGAATTTCCATTCCAAATTTTATTTGACATCTCTTAGCACTCTTAACATTGAGAGGTCGGTTGTGTCCCGGGCCCCACCTGGGTGTGACACAGGATGACCAGCTGTCCTTCGCTGCCAACATCTCTGTGACAACCCACTCCTGCAGATTCATTCTCCACAACATTTATTTTAATCTTTATACATAAAGGTAATCTAATTGAGACACAGGGGGCCCTATCTTGCACCCAGCGCAATTGCCTTTGTACACTGACGCATGTATTGTTACTATTTTGCAACTGATGCACAGCGGACTTTTCCCTCCACAGACGCATGTCGGTAAATTAGGGAATGTATTTGTGCTCCTGGGGGCAGTTCAGCGAAAAGATGAGGCGTGTCCTAGTCTAAAGTCAGTGGTGTTATTCTAAAGTCAGTGGTGCTAGTCTAAAATCAGTGGTGCTAGTCTAAAGTCAGTGGCGCTAGTCTAAAGTCAGTGGCGATAGTCTAAAGTCAGTGGCGATAGTCTAAAGTCAGTGGTGCTGGTCTAAAGACAGTGGCGATAGTCTAAAGTCAGTGGTGCTAGTCTAAAGTCAATGGCGATAGTCTAAAGTCAGTGGTGCTAGTCTAAAGTCAGTGGCGATAGTCTAAAGTCAGTGGTGCTAGTCTAAAGTCAATGGCGATAGTCTAAAGACAGTGGCGATAGTCTAAAGTCAGTGGCGCTAGTCTAAAGTCAATGGCGATAGTCTAAAGACAGTGGCGATAGTCTAAAGTCAGTGGTGCTAGTCTAAAGTCAGTGGCGCTAGTCTAAAGTCAATGGCGATAGTCTAAAGTCAGTGGTGCTAGTCTAAAGTCAGTGGCGCTAGTCTAAAGTCAATGGCGATAGTCTAAAGTCAGTGGTGCTAGTCTAAAGTCAGTGGCGCTAGTCTAAAGTCAATGGCGATAGTCTAAAGTCAGTGGTGCTAGTCTAAAGTCAGTGGCGCTAGTCTAAAGTCAATGGCGATAGTCTAAAGTCAGTGGCGCTAGTCTAAAGTCAATGGCGATAGTCTAAAGTCAGTGGCGATAGTCTAAAGTCAATGGCGATAGTCTAAAGTCAGTGGTGCTAGTCTAAAGTCAGTGGCGCTAGTCTAAAGTCAATGGCGATAGTCTAAAGACAGTGGCGAAAGTCTAAAGTCAGTGGTGCTAGTCTAAAGTCAGTAGCACGTTATTCAGATGCTATTTTAAGGGCGCATGCTTGCCCATAATGTAGCGTGCGCACAACGCGCATACACTTTGCTTTGCTCTCATCTCATGGATGGAGCAGTTCCCATTTTTGCAAACCATACATAATTACAAAGAAAAATATTACTGAAAATTTGGATAGGTCAGGAGGCACTTTACAGTACAGTCCTCAAAAAGTCCCAGCATTCTTTGTGGCTTGTTGTGTTTTACACAACATTTCCATGAATCATGGATGTGTTGATGACATAAAATAGGAAATATTAGAGGACTTAAGGAAACGTGATGTTGAACTATGGCGGGATTGGACAATGCTCCTGATGGAGCGGGTGGACGGAGGTGGAGTGGGGGGAGGAGGAAGGGGCACAACAGGAGCAGGTGGTGCGTTTGGAGGCCCACGCTCCATGGCTGCAGCAATCCTCTCCAGACTTGAGGAGATGCGCCCGAGAGGCCGCAGCAACATCGCCACCCGGCCAAGACGGGCATTTATTACTTTGATCCGAGATCCATCCACAAAGCTATTTTCACATTTGATACTTGCGTTTCAGATCGTTCAAATAGGGCCCAGGGTCTCATTGTCAAGAAAAACCTGTTTGGGACAATACACAACATCAGTTACAGACAGACAACTAGATTACAATAGTATTAACAAGATTTACTAAATAGTACATAGAACATTTAAACGAAAGTCCCAAGTCGACTTAAAACACTAAAGTACTAAAAAACAAGAACAAGATTCCAAAGATGTTTTTTCCAGTTAAAAAGAGTTTGAAATCCCCTAGCGAGATCAAGCTGGACAGCTTTAGGTTCTGCTGCAGTATATTCCAGGTTAAGGGGGCAGAAAAACAGAAAGCCTTTTTGCCAAGCTCTGAACAAACCGATAGGACGTTGAAGTAGGCTGTGACTGCAGTGCTTGCGTGACATGTATAAATGTACATGGATAATTACACATAGGCAGCAGTCCAAGGATGTGTCTATGTGTGGATAATGATGACCAATTGGGCGGGGAATACAGAGTGAAAAGATGGGTGAGCAGTTAACAACCAGTAATGAATCTTAGTGCTCCGTGATAGACAGCATCCAACATCCACAGAGAGCTGGCAGAGGCATTCATATAAACAATGTCACCACAATCCAGGAGAGGTAATAAGAGGCAGCAACAAGTCAATTCCTGGCATTAAACAAAAAACATGATTTGGTGCAAAAGAAAACCCCTAATTTCAACTTCAGTTTCTTTAAAAGGTGTTCATTATGCATACCCTTTGTTTTGTCAGAATTTAACACCAGTTTTAGATGGAACAGGTGCGACTGTATAACGTCAAATGCGGCCTGCAGATGTTCAAAGACCAGGCATACATATGTAAAGATGCATCAGCAACATTGTGACCCAGCATCAGGAAGATCTCTCCATTCCTCACCCAAGATGCAATGCAGGTTCTGGCTCTTGTCATCTTGCACCTAGACTACTGCAAACTGCTCCTGGCTGTTGTGCCTGCATGCGCCATACAACCCAACCAGTTCATCCAGAATGCAGCAGCCCGGCTGGTCTTCAACCTACCCAAGTTCTTCCGCACTAAGGTTCATCATCCTACATCCAGGACGTGGTAAAACCATAAACCGTTCACTATGCTCTGCTATTGCATATCGGCTTGCTACACCCTCTCTAGGCTACCACTCTATAAAGTCACGACTGCTCGCCGTCCTGGCCAATAGTGGAAGGAACTCCTTGTTAACATCAGGACAGCAGAAACCTATGCACACATCTTCTGTCGCAGACCAAAAACTAATTTGTTCAGACTACACCTTGGCCCCTTTATTTATTTTTTTTATGATAATGTTCCGTGTCACCGCTCTCATCAGTGTCATTTACAGCCACCATTGGCAGCTATAGTGCAGTTTTTGTTGTAATATCTCCTGAGGGCACTAGGTTAGAGCGCAACTGGTGAACATAATGGAGTGTTTAGCAGCTAAAGAGCCTGATAACTCCCCCAAGTCTTGGTAGAGATCAAAAACAGAGTTTGAAGTAGCGTAAATATTGGACTTTTATTTGCTTGGGTGCCAGAAAAACAACTCCAACTGAATGCAAATATTGGTCGATGTTTTCTCTATGCATACTGTAAATAGACAATAGTTTGCCAACACATTGAACCTCATAAGGTTATAATATGTCGATATTGTCTTAGTCTATATCCACAATGGTGCGCTTCCGATATTGCTCCGTAAATTCCGCCAGATGTCATTCTTTTCAGCCGGATGTCCATTACCTTCCACTTTCTTTGTGTTGGAATTTTAAACTCCGGTGGATTTGTGAGGACTATCGTTAACTGCTCCTCAGATCTCTGCAGGGTAAATCCAGACAGCTAGCTTGACTATCTGTCCAATCTGATTTTTCTGTTGCACGACTAAACAAACGTTCCACCAAAACAAGTTCCTTTCCGATTTTACAGCGGCACTGTGGCTCCGTGCAGTGCTTAGCACCGCCCATGACGATTGTGATTGGTTTAAAGGTCCCATGGCATGAAACATTTCACTTTATGAGGTTTTTTAACATTAATATGAGTTCTCCCAGCCTGCCTATGGTCCCCCAGTGGCTAGAAATGGCGATAGGTGTAAACCGAGCCCTGGGTATCCTGCTCTGCCTTTGAGCAAATGAAAGCTCAGATGGGCCAATCTGGAATCTTCTCCTTATGAGGTCATAAGGAGCAAGGTTATCTCCCCTTTCTCTGCTTTGCCCACCCAGAGAATTTGGCCCACCCATGAGAGAGAGACATCATGGCTTTCAAACAAGCAAAGTGGCAGTTGGTCAAGGCCACGTCCCCACCCTCCACCTTGCCCCCCCCCTCCTCTTTCCTCCTCAATAGCTACAGACACAGAAATGGCACATCCTAATGAAAGCTCATTGTGGGACTGGCTCTAGTGGCTGTAATTCTGCACCAAGGTTGAATTTCGGGAAAGAGACTTCAGATACAGTATTAGGGGACCACTAAGGTCTATATAAAAGAGACTTCAGATACAGTATTAGGGGACCACTAAGGTCTATATAAAGAGACTTCAGATACAGTATTAGGGGACCACTAAGGTCTATATAAAAGAGACTTCAGATACAGTATTAGGGGACCACTAAGGTCTATATAAAGAGACTTCAGATACAGTATTAGGGGACCACTAAGGTCTATATAAAAGAGACTTCAGATACAGTATTAGGGGACCACTAAGGTCTATATAAAGAGACTTCAGATACAGTATTAGGGGACCACTAAGGTCTATATAAAAGAGACTTCAGATACAGTATTAGGGGACCACTAAGGTCTATATAAAAGAGACTTCAGATACAGTATTAGGGGACCACTAAGGTCTATATAAAAGAGACTTCAGATACAGTATTAGGGGACCACTAAGGTCTATATAAAAGCATCCAAAGAGCACCATGTCATGGGACCTTTAAAGAAATGTCAATAAACCAGAGCATCTCAGAATTCTGTGTGGACTTGTCAAAAACGTGTTCAGCTGGCCCTGGTGGTCAAAAGATTAATTAATAGAGCTTTAAGGTTTCTTTCAGATCACATGTGAAGTAAAATACCACACTTTATTCAATTGCATTTCACTGCTGGACTGTGTGTGCAGTTTTCTTTGTTGCCACAAACAGCCAGAAGACCTACAGCTCAGACTTTGACTGATCTCGAAACCCAGGAACTCCAGTTCTTTTCTTTTCAGTTCATTTCCCTCGAGTTTATCAATTTTGCCATCATATGTTTTGTACAACCAATGGATTAATTGTCTTCAGCGCAAACGTTTTGCTCAAATTATGCCTCAATACACCACACAACAAAAATGTTGTCGGACATTAAGAGGTGGTCTCGGTCCGATCATACTAAACCATGGCCATCACGTATGTGATGATGACAGGACGTAGTAATGTCATGAACCTTGGTCCGGACTTTTAGATGTGAAAGGCCCTAAGGGTTCTTTCACACCTAAATCATTTGGTCTGGACTTTCTGAGTTTTCTGAGTTTTCTGTTTGATCTGAACCATGGTCCAGACCCAAACTGTATCCAATGAAAAAAGGTGGTCTCAGTACAGATTAAGTTGAAACATGGTTCAGTTCTTTTTTAAGTGTGAAAGCATTTTTTGAATGGTTTGGACTTTCTGACCAATTAAAGGAAGATCTGGCAGGCCGGAGTCATGTTTTGTGAGTCCTTTAAAGAACAGCTCAGTGCATAGTGTGTGTGGCAAAGCATGAGAGAGACTGGCAGAGGATGCATTTAGAGCAGACACCTGTTTGCTATCAGAGCAGAAAAGAAATTTGCAGTAACGATGTGGTAGTAAATATACAGTGTAAAGTAAGTTTCAGTTTGTTTCTGAATAAACACTACAGCTCCTCGAGGCCCAAGTAAAGTTTATGTGTCTTGCTTCTCAACTGCTGGGTAAAGTGAAGGAGTTTAGCTCAGTTAGAGAAAACATTACATATTTTCCAAGAAGTAGAGAGAGAGGATTCAAATGTACGGGAGAGCCCGTCTACAAACCAATCTCTTGCAAGTATAGAGTTTCATGTATGAGATCACGTAGGTGATGACGAAGGCTGTAGGTCTGTCATATATAGTTCTTTCAGGTGCTTGCATCATTGCAATGTGAAACCAAAACTAACCGGATCAAATTTATACAATGCAACAACAAAAATGCAAACGTTGGTTTGAACTTAAGGTGTGAAAGGGTTCTTAAGTACAAACACTAACAAGTCACAAGTGTGGTATTGAACTATAAATGATGGTAGCTAAGATTTTTTTGTAAAGTTTGAGCATTTCCTGTAGTGTAACAGGTGGCTGTGACTCAGTGGTAGAGTGGTCACCTGCTAATGGGAAGGTTGGTGGTTCAATCCCTGGCCCTGCAGTCCTATGACAAAGTGTCCTGGACACTGAACCTCAAGTTGCCCCTGATTCTACACATCAGAGTGTAAATGTGCGTGAATGTTTATCTGATGAGCAGGTGGCACCTTGTACGGCAGCCTTGGCCACAGTGTATGAATGTGTGTCATTAAGACTAGAAAAGTGCTATATAAAAACTTTACATTTAGTAGTAGCAGGTTATCTTCAATCCAGTTCACGGAGAGCCAAGTGTCTGCATGTTTTCATATTTCATAATGTCTGATTTGAACCTAGAAGGAATAGCCATACTTTTTAAACACTCCTAAAAAAACATGTTTGTGGTACTGTACCTGAAATAATAATAACGCTTTAAATGGTCTGCTCTCAGCACAGAGCCAGGCCAGGCAGGAGCCTCAGCTCTCAAGACGTCAGCTGAGCACAAGCAGCGGTAAGAGATTTAACAATAGTTGCTGTGTGCCAGCTTTTTACAGTCCACACATTCAGCTTACATCATGTCATGTGAAGACTATCTGAGCTGAAATACTCTCACACACACATACACACATGGAGCGTTTTGAGAAACAAAACCTGGCATTTTGAGTATGGAGGTCCATAAATTATAGAGATTTGCAAATGGATGCTGTTCTCTCCTACTGGTCACTCCTCCTCACATCTTCAGGCCTGATGCTGAATTATGGAGGGAAACACTTTTCCTTTGAAAATATATATCAATCAAACATTCATGGCTGAGGAAGTCTCCAGACAATGGCATTGTGAAACCAACCCCATAATACACTCTGTGTGTGTACAGAAACACACTGGTTTGCCAATTAGAGCAGAAGCTGACCATCCTGTAAATATTTTAATGGGCATCACATATCATATACATGAAGCAGCAAAGCAGCCGAGCGCGCCGCTGAACTCTGCAGAGGTCATCGACCTAAATCTTAGGAGCCGCTTTAATACACACTGAACATGGCTACTTAGGAGACATGCAGCTTAAGGAGGATCACTGGACAGCCTGGATTAAAGGTACATTATGCCTGGCAGCCAGTCCAAAGATTACAAGAGGAAGAATTTGTAAGAAGTTGACAATCTCTTGATCATTTCATATCAAGAACTAGAGGGCAGTTTTAGAAGAAGGTAGCCAGGTCACGAAGGTGGAGAATGACAGTCCCTGTGGTCAAAGGGGGCACCCGTCCCCTCCAGCTGTACCCACAATGCCTTTAATCCAGGGGTCCTCCTGCAGGCTAAAGCCTCACATCATCCGACAGAAACAACCCCTGTGGTGTCACCTTGGAGCAGACCCTGGCAAATGTGTCCTCAAGCTACGAATGCATTTTTAAGCCTTTTTGGGTTTCTGTCTCCATTTGACTCACTTTGACACTGGCCTCTTCTTATGCACATGTGAACATGAAATATTAACAAAGCCACACGTTTCCTTTGATCACATTATGTAGGTTTTTTGTAATTGAACCAAAACCTGGTGCCCTGTGGTAACCAAGTTGCATCATATGTGTGTGGGGAGATATAGCTGATGTATGGGGAAAGCAAGATGTACGAAGAGTGCGTGCATCTATATTCGTGATGTGTGTGTGTGTGTGTGTGTGTGTGTGTGTGTGTGTCTGTGTGTCTGTGTGGTAAGTGAGTCTGCAGGCTTGATAAGTATCAGTGCTGCTGTTGGCTAACGTCCTCTTTGTGGTATTAGCAGGTGAGAAATGGTTTTGACTTAGTGAGTGTGTGTGTGTGTGTGTGTGTGTGTGTGTGTGTGTGACCGTGCTGGAAGGGGTTAAGTGCTGATTAGGGTTTACATTGCTAAGTGGGTGGTTACTAAGTGGGCCCCAAGGTGCGAAAGGAAATGTGATGATTGCGGCGAAAGCGAGCCGGTGACAATGTTTCTGAAACGTCAGTTAAGATTAAAAGACCAGGGTGAAAGTGAGGAGTCAGTTAAAGAAGAGCAGCAAAAAGAAGAAAAAAAAGGTGTTGAACTCTGAATTGACTCACACCACAGATGTTACTGTGGCAGAGTATGTAGAGCATCATTAGTCAGTGACCTGTTTAAAGTCATAGACTGATAACAGGATGTGTGCAGTAAAACGTATTTAGCTGAAAGGTCCTCGGGCCGTGTGTATAGAAAGTGAACGTGGGAACGGCTTGTGTTGTTAAGCTTGAAACGGTGTGCCAAACATGAAACTGCTTAATTTAACCATACATTTCAGAAAAGGATTGCATTGTGACACACTCTGCTCCTGGCAGTAATTCAAATCACATGGAGTAAATAGGTGGTATACGGCTAGTTTAGTGGATGCACACACTCTCCTAAACTTTTTTTATTTTGTTTTAAATTTTTTATTCCCACCATAAAATAAGCATCATACAATCACTGTAGTTGCAGTAACATATTCAATTATTCTGATATGTTGTGGAGTTTACCTGAGCAGTTTTATAGCCAAATCTACCCATTCTGGGAGACATAATTGATTTAAAAAATTGTTGTAAGGAAGTGCTAATACTATTTCATTGGACTTATACTGTAAGTATACTGTTATTGTGGGAAGCACCCACCCTGACCCATGAGGTGTAAGCATGTGTGGGTATCTAAGGATCTTGATTTCTTTTTTTTAATTTATACCATGTAGTTTGGTACAAGCTTTTTAGGGATGCAGCGATTTAGGATGTGGCATAAAGGTTCAGCTGTATCCAACAGCATTATGTAATTGACTAAATAAAATCCATTTCTGCCCAGCGTGGTATTGACTGGCTTTCACATGAGTCGCTGTCAAAAGCCATTCACACCTGCCGTGTGTGAGATGCTTTTCTGTACGGCCTTTGTTGCTTTTTCAAATTGTCAGAATGTCGTGATTGAATGGCCTTGCCCTTGAGATGAAGAGCTGTTTGCTTGATTACTCCAAAAGTCAACCATTCAATGGCCTTTTGTTTTTACTCAAAACTTTACAGCGCGCCAGCACCTGTGCTCACGGTCATGTTTTCTGTATTCATTACTGCCGTGAGAAGAGAAACGAGAGAAAAGAGGAACTCATCAAAGAGTTTTCTTCTCGCCATTGTTTTCAGCCAAGGTTTCTCAGAAGAGTGAGTGTTGAGGGAGGAGGGCAGGAAGAAAGGAAGAAAAGCGATAAACAAAGCAGGCTTGGGTCGCCCATCTCTAACGTGACCACGCGTTGAAAAGAACGTGATTGGTGCTTTGTCTCTACATGCCACCACCTCTCGTCTTACACATGTATTTATAGAAGAGGCTAATTTTCCCTCTTCCCTCTTCCCCTCCATATGTGATTCTGTGCATCACACCTTTTTGCGAAAGCTTAAAACATAACAGTCATCTCATCAGGTCTGTGCCCTCCACCTTCCTAACTTTGTGGTGTGTGCTATTGTCACCACCCTGTTCATAGGTTTACACACTATGGATGATTTGAAGAGGGAGTGTTTTCACAAGAAGAGGGAAGCATGCATGTCTCATTAGCAGGTATAACAGGTGAGGTGTGAGTATGTCGGGCAATGCCTAAAGTCCTTGTAAAGCACAAATAAATGGAAAATGTGTTATTAACCACCCAGCCAAATCTGAAGGATTTAAAAGATCGGCCAGTGTATAAAATTAGGTTTCAAAATTGTGAAAATAAATAAGCAGTATTCTCCGCTCTTAGATGTCTGCTGAAGGCACTGGGCCTAAGAACGAGCTGCATCTATTGGCCACGGGATTCGGCAGATTCTCGTTGTAGCTGTGTTATTTCGCTAGCACATGCACTTTAAAAGTAGCAAACCGTCTATATGTTACTCCACATTTAGAACTACACAGTTTACGGTCTTTTCACATTTTCAACAAGTGGTGTATGTATGTATGTATGTATATATATATATCTTTTTTTTTTTTTACGTTCCGGAGTATGGCAGACCCAAAAGCAGAGGCAGCAGGCAGATTAGAGCTTGATTATTTAATGAATAAAAATAAATACAAACAAAAGGTGTCCAGCAAAAACAGCAGGCAGAGAAAAATCCAAAATACGTGAAAGTAAAAACAGGACTAACAGGGACCAAAAAACACAGAGACTTAACAGGTAACTAACAAACAAACACTCCAAAACAGAAAAACAACACAATGATCTGACACAGGACAAGAGGAACACAAAGACTAAATACAGAGAGTAATGAGGTAACACGAGACAGGTGACACAAGGGCTGGGAAACAGGTGAGACACATTAGGGCTGGGCAGAACAATCAAAAAAGGCGGGAAAACACAAAACAGGAAGTAAAACCAGAAACAGAAAACCAGACTATCAAAATAAAACAGGAAACTGAGCAAAATACAAAACAGAAAACCAGACTATCAAAATAAAACAGGAAACTGAGCAAAATACAAAACAGAAAACCAGACTATCAAAATAAGACAAAACACCAAAACCATAACATATATAAAGAAAGAAAGAAACTTTGTGTTGTTTTTATTTGATTTCATATATTTTATTTTCCAATCAAAATCAATAGTCAATCAGTTAGTTATGTTCATGACATATAGTCAGCGGGGGGTTGTGTAATTTACAGAGCATAAACCATAAAACCATAAAAAGCCGACTTGGTTTGTCTTTCTAATTTTCCAACAATCACGACTCTGGATTTGTTGAAATGAACACCTACTTTACCAATTTACATATGCTGGCTCTATAACACGTTAAAAGTATTGTTTATTTAAATGGAGACTGGTGGGTTTAGCAATAGCGATTCCGGAGCTGTTTCTTGTTTAAAAAAGAATCTCTGTAGGGATCCTTTCCATAACGTTGCCAGGCGCTTATAATAACAAATTGAGCCTGTCAAAAACAGCACTTTTAGTGTACGAAATTGACAATGCACATTTGCCCTATGGCATTACATACAACTTAAAGCTTCCATTTTTAACAATTTTTATTTACAGCATTGTATGTTGATATTTATATTCTAATAGCCTGTATATTAACTTACTGGGGGAAAAACAGGTAGTTCCATGTAAAATCAGACATTGAGCACCACCATATAGCCAAAATGGCATAGTCCTACTGTAGGTCCTAGTTTCATAACGCCTTGGATC
This sequence comes from Perca flavescens, assembly GCF_004354835.1. NCBI lineage: Eukaryota > Metazoa > Chordata > Actinopteri > Perciformes > Percidae > Perca > Perca flavescens. The sequence continues at coordinate 31,813,059 of NC_041350.1, forward strand.
GAAGCATCGGGTCACCCCTAGTAAAATCATTAGTATGTTGTTTGTTCCTTCCACTTTGTTGGTGTCGCGACATGTATGGAAAATTGTAGCGCTCAGTGGCCACTAGCAGGGTGTTAGACATTAGCTGTAGTTCATATATCTGTTACATACAGAAACAGACATTACTTCTCAAACATTTCAAACAGATAGCCCATTCATTCAAGCTGCCGACATCAGTTGAGTGTAACATTTTTTTGTATGAATTACGCCTGAAATATCCTTTTAATCCAGCACTTTTGTCTTCTGACTCTCAATTCTGAACAGTCAGCACTAGACATCCAGCACGCTCAAACGCTTTTAATAGAGCTAGCTGTGGAGAGGAACGGCTTCAACTTTTCATTGCAGTTTGGGGTAGATTTACGAGGGCTTTGGAGCGTAAAAGGCAACCAGTTAACCCCAGACCACACGCGTACATGGTGTCACATACACAAAGAGAGACACCAAGTTGGTGGCAAAACATCAGTCTGTTACAAAGTAAAAAGTTTTGGGTACCAGAGACAGATCTGTCTGGAGTGTTTCCCTGGAGAGTGGCCTACATCATCCTTTAAATATTTCAATCAGTGTGTTCATGTCAGGGAGGCAAGTCTCACAGACTCCCCGCCGTTCCTTGTTAATGAATATTAAAAGGGACATTTTCCTGAGGGTGAGGCCCCTTATATTTATTCCCTTTATTGTTTTAAACACTTCTCTTCACTGCTCTTGGTCTCTCTGCCTCTAATTTAATTGTGCGTTCATCAGCTTGCGTCGAGCTTGCATCATTAAACCGTGTTGACCTGGCTGACATAAATGTAGAGGAAATGACGAATGTGCTGTGCAAGACAGTAACAGGAGAGGAAAAGGATCAAACCAGCTGTTTGGGTATTGTCAGTGCACGGCTATGTGGAAGCTAGAAGAAAACTGTTTTGGGTGTGTTTTTAAGTCATGCTTGTGGCATCACTCTTGCTGGCTCATGCTCATGTTCGTTGGTTGGTCCACCACTTTGGTCCAGGCTGAATCTTTGAACTTTTGGTTGGATTACCATGACATTTTGTACAGACACTTATGGTACCCGGATGGTGACTCGTTTTTATCCAGCGCCACCAATATTTCAAAGAAAGAGGTAATTGGTTTTTACTTATTTAACGAAATACACTAACGCTTACTAGAGGGATTGGCCCGAAACTTGGTCAAGACATTCCCCACAGGATGTGTGGTGTAATTACCTTGGTGTTACTGGGTGATTTTCCATCTAGTGCCATTATTATGTCAGAAGTTCAGTTTGTCCAATTGTAAAAACTACTATAAACTGGTTAATTGCAAACTGGCCCAGTGCAGAAGAACTTAACCAGAGATGTGTGACTTTACGATCCAGGAACGTTTATTGCGATACCAGATGAATGACAAATTGAACATGAAGTTGTATGTGGTTCTAAAATATAAGCAAATTATAAAATATGTACATTAATAGGCATCAGTATAATTATCCAATTACACAGGCGATTGTATATCTACATAGAATGAACATCATTTCTAGAAGGACGCAGATCTATCTGGCTGCCTTCCTGTCAGCTCCGTAAACAATTGATGCTGAATTTATGCTGTTTTAGTTATTTTTACATTTTTTTCTGTATTCTTTTGGACAAGACGATCAAATGCGACCACGGGACACTGATGAGGATAGGAAAATCAACTCCCCACTGTGTGAACTCTCCTGCTGAGTCTGCTTACTGGCCAGTTGGGATTTTCAAACGTTAACATCAAGAAAACATCAAGGAATAAGTAAAACAATTTGGAAAGATGATCTACAGCTTCAATAATGTTATGTCAATGTCATTAATGAAAATTCTTTTTTATTTTAGATCACCTGTCAATCAAACAATGGGCAATGCTGTGACATCTTTTTCTTGGATTTTCTGTTAATGAATTAAAGGAGTAAAAAAAGGTTTAATGCAACACTCATCAAAGGCTTTTCTGGCCACATAGTTGTTTAGCACTCAGTCCACACACACACACACACACACACACACACACACAGTGAGGCAGCTGCTGTGAGTGCAGATTATTCTATCAATGTCAAACTTCAATGACGCTTGTCATCTGATAAGGTTTGGTTTTAATAAATGAGGGAGGAGAAGCCAAGCTTAATGCGTCAGTTTAACCCCCTGTTTGCACGGCACAGCACGGCGTCGGACCGACAACTCCTTCATCACCCACCCAGCGTTCCTGGTCAGAAACAGCTCACATTTATCATTAGTCGCAGCAGTTCAGAGCTTCATGACTGGGCTGTGGCTGCTTGTGGTGGCCAAATAGTGAACAGCAGTCCTGATGTGCACAGCTAAAATGTCCTCCGCGAGAGCACAGGCGCTTATGGCCGTCACCATAGCAGCATCAGCGCTGTGGAGTAATGTCTGGCAATGCAAGGCTAGCATCTAGCTAACATTGAGATTATAGGGCAACCCCCGTGAACTTTGAGTCTGTGGAGGAGACGACTCTCAGTTTTTTTGAATTTGAACTGCAGTAACCATTTTAAACGCTAGCTGTCAGTATTACATATTGCAAGTTCAAATCTTCTGTAGTTAAAGGGGAGACTTATTTGTTTAACTCGGAGGTGACAGCAAAGACACGCGGCATCATGGAGCTGGTTTCAGTGACGCTCGGCTGCTCTTGGTTGATGAAAGCCCTCAGCTCTTTTATGAACCAATGTTACTCAGTGCTCAGAAACTTATTTTGAACATATAATGTCTTTTGTGTTTATTAAGCCTTCACAGATTACCTTCTCTTTCCCTTGGTACTTAACCTGTTTCTTTTATATACTGTGACCATGAAAACTGTTTCTTTCTTTTTACTCTTTGCACTGGATAATGATTATTGAGGCCTGCGAGCTGCTGGAATTTAATTTCGCCACATAAATCTCCACAATAGGAAACGGAAATTAAAGTTGCCATTACTGTCGGCAGTATTATCGTATCCTCACTTAACCTGCCATTCAGGAGGAATGAAACATTTATACTGCGCCCCTCCTTCCTCTTCAGCCCTCGTATATCGCCTGTGATCTCACTGTGTGTGTGTGTGTGTGTGTGTGTGTGTGTGTGTGTGTGTGTGTGTGTGGGTATGTCTGTGAGTGAGTGAGAGAGAGAGAGAGAGAGCGTGAGGAAAAGAGAGTAACAGGATCAATAGAGGGAAATTGATATTTGAGAAGTTTATATTTCAACTAAGGCGACAGATTATTTCCACACCTTTAAGTGTTTTGTACAGTACCTATAGTGTAAATATGTACTGTACACATGCATGACGTGTGAAAAGGTTAGAGTTTTTTTTTATTTTTCTCGGAAGAAACTTTAAAGGATTTTACAGAAAATTAGAGACAACACAATATAGATTTTTGCACAAGCATTTGCAATCTTTGTTTTGCTTGTGTTTCTTCATCTATCATTCCCACCAGCTAATCTTTTCAGTAATCCCTGGCCAGTTTATAATAACAATACCTTGAACACACACACACACACACACACACACACACACACACGCACGGACCAAAAGAAAAAAAAATCAATTATGCTGGCCCTGACCAGGAGTGTCTCATTATTTCATAGGCAATAACCTGAATGATAGAGTAATAAAGAGCAATTTATTTAGAGAAGGGGAGCGAGGGAGGAGGGATGAGCAGAAGATGGATGTGTTGAGATAGACAGATCTAATTAGCCTCATCCGGGCTGCGGCTAGCCGCTCTGCTCAGGCTAATCCTGGGCTACAGCTAATGACCTGCAATCCACACCTCCTCCTCCCACTTCATCAGCCTCGGGCTGCCTTAGTCCTGCACCTGTAATGTGGGGATGGACAGACATGCAGCGTGGACGGATGGACAGACATCCAGCGTGGACATATGGACAGACATACAGCGTGGACATATGGACAGACATCCAGCGTGGACATATGGACAGACATACAGCGTGGACATATGGACAGACATACAGCGTGGACATATGGACAGACATGCAGCGTGGACGGATGGACAGACGAACAGTACAGTACTCAGTACATAATGGTTCTATAGGTCCTTCTCTATAGGTACTCTATAGGTACTCTATCAGTACTGAATAGTGAGTTTATGGGTTCATTTATTGCAGTTTATCATATTGCTAGTGAGATGACTTTGTCATAAGCTTATAGTAGCATGTGTTATTATTGTCACATTGAAAATGACATAGAATTGTGAAATACAGTATATTGTGACTTTACCCGACAGTTGTTTTGTTTCCTGGACGATACAGATGTGAAAGGCTTCCGTGGCCCTGAGGTCAGGTGTCTCCGTTTCAGTGTGTTGGCTCGGTACTGTAGTCAACTTTGGATATGGTTTTAAAATCAAAATCAAAATGTTGTCACAGTTCCACAGAAAGGTCTGTCTCTTTACATCCAGGATACCAATTGAAGCTACTGTTGAAATACCGCTTCTTATTTTTAAGTCCTAGATTTATTCATATTTAGCTATATTAAGTTTTAATGCACGTTTCATTTCTAAATGAATCTCAAATGATCGATCTGTTGGTATTAATGCATGGCAACATATTCTGTGGTCAGTAAATGTTTGGCATTAATTACATTATCAAAATTGATTCACTAGTCACAGCAGCAGGTTCAGTGATGAGGGAATTACTGTAATTGTTGGGTCTCTGTAAATTATACAGTATGGTCTAGACCTACTCTCTGTACTACTATCTACTATCTGTAAAGTGTCTCGAAATAACTCTTGTTATGATTTGATACTATAAATATAATTGAATTGAGTCAGACCAAACAGAGCTATAGGAAGGATGTAGAGATAGTGCTATATATACTGATATATATATGCAATAGAAGAGCCCTTGAGTACCTTATATCTTCAATATGTTAATATACTATTTTTATGACTTCCCCATAGGGCCTTATGTGATGTTACTTCACCTCTACATTTACAGTGCTATTTTTGTATGTGGCTAGCCTGTGGTGTGCACCTGGAGGTTGAGCTGTATTTGCCCTCTGTCTCATGCAAAGTGCGAGGTGTGAAATGGAAACTGTAACTCAGCAAGTACAGCCATATGCAGAACATGTATGCATACATAGAAAAATACACATTATTAATATCATTGGATGAATTGTTCATTTGTCACAGCCCCTCTGCTCATTTACACACTGAGCATGTTCAGATGTTTGCACTGTGCATTTGACATTGCACAAACCATTCGGCACGAGGACGCATGTAATTAATATCTCTGATTTAGATTAGAGAGATAACAGGCAAATTAATCCCAACCTTAAGGGAGAGCGATGGAAATGAAGAACGGGAGAGAAAAAAAAACTGGCCTTTGGACTGCTGCCATTGCCAAATTTACATCTGTTTACTCTCTCCCTCTTTGACCTTTCTGTAATTTCTGGGTAGCCAAGGTTCGCTCTCTCCTTTTATCACCCCCAACTGCCTCCGTCTCTCAATTCTTCTTCTCTCACCAGGATTAACAACTCCCTCCTTGATTCTCTTCTTATTTGTGCGAGCTAGCGACTGAGTAGACAGGGTTCAGGGAACTTCTTTTGCAGGGAACATGTTTTAAATTAAACATAATGCCACGTCCGGGCCTACTGGGGATTGTTGTAAAGGAAGAGCTGCCGTGTCTTTTCTAGCAACAGCTGCATTTGAATAGTGTTCAGACTCTGATGCCTGCGCCTCTCTTCTGCACGTTCCTCCTTTTTCCTCCGCTGTGAAAATGTCCTTCGATAAAAGCCACGTTAACATCCAGAGTCATTTACTGGAGACTGTGGCATGATGGGTAATTTGGCTCCTTTAAAATGCTAATGCCCACACTCCTGCTAACGTGTGGGAAACTTCCTTTTTTATTGCTCAACATCCTTATTACAATGGAGGGGAGAGTGTGTGTATACTCTCCATGGCTTTATGTGCTCAGTGTGTGTGTGTGTGTGTGTGTGTGTGTGTGTGTGTGTGTGTGTGTGTGTGTGTGTGTGTGCGTGCGTGCGTGTATGTGTGTTTGAGTGAGTAAGTGAATGCGTGCCACAAGGGGGAGTTGAGTGGTGATGATTTGATACTTGGTCCAAAATACACATCCAAAAGCAGGACAGAGGAGGGGACAGGAAAAGGGGAAGAGGAGGTGGAAAGGCGAAGAGAAAGCTAGAAAGCAGGTGGAGGAGGCTGTGGAGGATGAGGGTGAGACATTGGAGGAGGAAAAACATAAAGAGACAGAGGATAAAAGGATAAAACGTGTACAAGGAAGAGATGGGAAGAAAAAAGAGAAGCGGTGCAATGGTGAAATAGAGGAGGCAGGCAGAGAATAATGAAATAAATGATGATGGGAGAAGAAGATATAAATGAATAGGAGTGGAGAAGATGGACAGAGACTATTTAAAATGTTGAAAGACAAAGTAGAGGGTGGACACACACACACACACACACACACACACACACACACACACACACACACACACACACACAGTGTGAGGCTGTGAGGCTGAGTAAGAGGCTGAGTAAGAACTTTTCATGCTCTAAACTATTTTACAAAGAACAATTCAGTGAAGTCTATACTGCCTGTGTCCATCAGGGGTCTCATTTATAAAACTGTGTGTAGGATCCTTACTATCAGTGTACGTGTGCCCAAAAGCCTAAAATGGCTTACGCCAAAAAAAAGTCAGATTTATAAAACCGTGTGTACGCACACCTGTAAGCAATGTTCCCTTTATAAATCACAGATTACCTACAAGTGTGCATATGTGGATCAGCCTCTTATCCCGCCCTGTACACGCCCATTTTAACCATAAATAGTCAATGCAAAGCCCCTCGTGAATGCTGATAAGTATATGAATGACACTGGCAGTTGTTACACCAAATCATGATGACTGGCGGAGAAAAAGCAAAAAACTTCTCAGATGTTCAGGAATTGCTGCAAATTGAATTATAATTTTGGGCCTGTTCTTGCACAGTGATGTATAGACTACATATATTAATAATACGTCCAAAACGGCAGGCATTCGGCACTCGGGGACAGCTTCGATATACCAGATGTATATGATAAGATTTAACAGAACTATATATTATATCCAAACAAGCCTTAGTGATTAAGTTGAAGATTATATATAATATTTATAAAAAAAAACACTTAGCTGTCTAACATTTCCCTCTGGAAACAGCCGGTTTCCCCCAGAGTGGCGAGGACCTGTATTTGGACCGGGATGGCAAGGTTCCGGCGCGTTGAGCTCTCTACTGGACAGATTTGAGTTGGAGGTGTTCATGGAACAATTATCACTCAGTACCAGCACAAATAACGCTGCGGGATTTCATCTTCATGCTAACGTGGATGATATGGAGTGAAAAAATTTGCGTGAGGCATTAATACTTTCTATTCGTTTACTTTCTGCAGTCTGACTTCAGTTCACCACCTCACCATCTGTGTCGCCAATTCCTATTTCGTCTCCAAAATGTGCGTACGCATGGTTCAGAGTTTGCGTGGAGGACCGCACATTCTCCCCTCAAGTTATATTTTTATAAATCACAACCTTTGCGTGGGAAGTGGCATACGGCCATTTTCAGCCCCGTTTTGTGCGTACGCCACGTTTATAAATGAGATCCCTGGTCCTTCTCAGTGGATGGACTTTTCGTAGTTGTCATGGAGATAGCACAGCAATAACAGGTATATGGTATAGAGTTCATAGATTGTATAACTTCACATTCACCCTTCATGTTATTGGAGTGTGAGATTACTTTGTAGCTTAAACTTTAAGTGCAGGTAATGTTCAGGTCTTTTTTTTGGCTGTAACAGTTTGGGTTCAATTAGATTGGGTCTGTAGGGCTCAGGTGGTGTTGGATCGCAGTAAACTCCACTGTCAAAGTCTGACTTAATGCACAGTGCGCATTTGGGACAATCTACCAAATGAAATACTCACACTCTTCACAGATAGATGATTTCACACTCACTTAGAAAGAAAGTCTACCAAAACAGGTGCACTCAAAGGCAGGACACTGTGATGAGTAGGCCTGTGTGTTCAGCTTTGTGTGTCACATCGAAGCTCATGTAGTTCCACCTGAACAGTAACATCTCGGCCTTATGGTACATTAATCACCTCTCACACCCAGAAAATTCCAAACGTGATAATGTATTCTCTCTCAAAACCTGAATGCAACTTTGGCACCTTGGAGTTAATTATATCGCCAGTCCACAGCTCTGTTAGCACTTAGCGTTAGCACTATAGACGGTCGCCCACCCCCCATCCCCTCAAGACACTCTGTCGCTCCCCGCCACTATCACCCCCCCCCATCACAGCGGATTAGGCTCTAACTAACCCTCCTTTAATTAACTCATGATTAGGTATTAATATCTGGCGCAGGTTCTAGGCTTGCAGTTGTTGCCTTAATAAGTGGATTAGCATTAGCCTCTCGCTGCTCTCTCTCTCTCTCTCTCTCTCTCTCTCTCTCTCTCTCTCTCTCTCTCTCTCTGGATAAGAGATATCTATCCTCCACTCCGTTTCACCCTCCTTACATATCCATCCCTCTTGGCTTTCTCTGGCAATTGTCCAAAAGCAGAATTTTCCTGCTAACAAGTTTGTTCTTGTGGTCAGAGTGGATGGGCTCAGTTGTCACACACGTAGAATTTCATGAAATGCAATATGGTTTTCACACAGCTGATGAATTAAACTGGGCTTTGACTTAGAGATTATAAATACAATGTATATACCACTACTACCTAACTTTAATGCTACGTAACAGCCTCCTTATTGTGATGCTGTGACTGCTAACCCGAATAAGCAAAGGAAATAAGCATGTTGAAAAGAAAAATGGAAAAGAAAATAGAAAGATAATAGAAAGAAGAAAAGAGATGCAAACATTAGAACGGCACATACAGGTGCTTCCCAATACGCCCCCGTTCTGATGGATAGAAAACCTGTAGATGTCCTTCAAATGTCAATGCAACTTGACGTATGTTTGGATCGTAATTTTGTTAAATGTGTATGGATTTATGTCTTGTCAAACAAATGGTCGTTTATAGACACAGTCTAATAATTATTTTGTGCCGTTCGCGATACCTCATTAAGATCCCTCGTTCCAACTGCATCAATGATGCAACACACTGGCTGGATATTGGATATTACATATTTGATTGAATTACTGTTGTAAGGCTAAGTGTTTGTCTGTCTGTAAATAATCAACCTGTTATGAATAGCACGCACCCATATATAGAGGTTTACTCCTTGACACAGTGGACGTGGGTTCGACTCCGACCTGCGGCCCTTTGCTGCATGTCAATCCCCCTCTCTCTCACCCTTTCATGTCTCCATCTGTACTATAAAAATAAAGGCCCCAAAAATAATCTTTAAAAGATGGTCTTGCTTATTCACATAGTTGGGATCGTACCATAGGTTGTAGCTGATAGCCATCGTCACCTTTTCCTCTGTGTTTACTCCGATGTCCACATTTGAAAACTTTGGCCGGCCAGGCTAGCAGAGTCAGCAGGAAACCGGTGAGGTGATTTCCTGATCCTGGTGAGCGACTGGTGAGTCGAGATGGCTGCAGAGACAACAGGAGACTGGCAGGTTGCCATCACCACCCAATGTCAACCACATTAAGCACAACTAATATTTATTAAATAGATGGAGCTGATGGAGAGGCAACTGGAGAGTTTTCGCACCTTCTAGAGATAAAAACCTAAAAAGATTATTCCCAGTCATCTTATCCTTCTGCACCTGAGGTAACAATTTTAACAGAGCACGACTGGGCATTTTAAGACCCTTTAAAGCTACAGTGCGTAGTTCCTGTGAGGAATTCTAAGTAATGACAAGAAAACTGTCGGCACGGCCACATGATACAAGCCTTCCGTGATAGCGCAACCTCCCCCCACCCCTCCTCCACACAGTTGCTAGTAACCAAGGAGGACACGGAGGATTAAAAAACATGATGGACTCTTCAGAAGAGGTTATTATCTTCACTGAAGTTTCTGCACACAAAAGTTGCCGGATGTCACCAATTTCTGAACATAGCCATACTGAGTAATACAGAGAGAGTTTTGTGGAGCTGATACGTCTTAAAGGGTAACTACCATTTTTTTCAACCTGGACCATATGTTCCTATGTCTTTGTGTCTAAGTGACTGATGGGAACAACAATCTTTGACAGTGGTCCAGTATTAAGAGAGATCGCTGCAGTTAGCAGCGGCGAAAGAAGTTACAATGTAAGTAAGGCAATTGTCCAGCTTGTATTCACCTTCACAAAAGTGCTTGTTTTGCTGCTGACAGGCTCAGATTAATATTCAAAGTGTCAATTAAGTACAATTAGCTTTGTATCAAATCATTTGGCAATGGCTTGAATGAAACGGATGTTCATTCATTTAAAAAATGTACGCACTAAAGCTTTAAAGACAGAGGCAGGCAAATGTTCTTCAAGAACACTTTGTACTATTTAGCAGGTGTTAAAAAAGGATTTACAGGAAGTACAAAAAAAATACATTTTCTAGCTAAAGCAAGCCACCTGCATTATTAAGCAGGTCCAAGGAGCAGCTTTCAGGGAGCACACTCCAGTTTAATGAGAGTATGCTTGAGGAAGGCACTCCCAGCCAGCATCAGAGCAGACCACAACAAAGTCTGTGTTTATTCAAGTATTTACAGCTGGCCTCCAACAGTAAAGAACGCTTTTTTTATGTGACCTTATGGCAAAGGATCAAATGGATGTAATGTGGAAGGAATGACGAGGGAGGTGTGATCACAGCAAATTAGACTTACTCTGCATTAACACTTTTTTGACGTGGTATTTATGAAGGGATGATTTTCATCACAGTTGGTCATGACTGTTGACATTTTGAGGAAAACAGCACTTAAAAGCAGTTTGAAAATGGTGTCCTAGTCAGAATCCTTGCTGACACATCAGTGGACAAAGAATGCCAAAAAAGACTACATGTCACAAAACACCAGGGTTTTAGTTTTAAAGGATGCAATAACGCAATGTGGACCAAAGTAAAGCCAGAGACGTCTTTCTTCTTCAGGACACCAGCTGCCGACTCAGTGTCTCTGGTTTATATTGTAACTGCTGTTTGTCTTTTACACCTCATATGCACTCATTAATTATCATTGTTTTAAGGCCAGCTGGAGGCTTAAGAATTGACTGCTCTGGGTCTGAATGCTTGGACATCAGTGGCCAAAACATTAAGAAGCAAAAACTGCTAAATCTGCAGTCTTGAATGCAACAATAAGATGTTTGCAGTCCGCCAGGCAGCCCGTTTTAACCTCTCAGGACGACATGTCAGGACGTCTCCAGCCAGCCAACATTTCTGCTTGTTGAAAGCTTTCAGTGATATAATTAGTGAGGTCTGTGTCTAAGGTGAGTGAATGAGGAGTGTGTCTTATTGATCCTGTCTAGCAAGTTTTGCAAGAACTCCTTAGTTGAAGGGTCAGTCCACTTACAATTGTAAAAGAACACATTTTCTCACTTGACTCTTGTGGCATCTCTTGCTAATACTACTGGTACTGGTTTTGTCCAGCTTTTGAAATGAAATGAAATGTCTCCACACCAACACAATGAAGCAATGGGATTGTGTTTGTGGTGTCCACATCATTTAGAAGTCACATAAAAAAGGAAATCAACATGAATTTTAAAAAAGCAGTGTCTTGGTCACTTGGTACTATGTATGATTAGTGGTTCCCAAACTAAATAAAACTAAAAACCTTTTCTGCAAACACCCAAAATTAATTTTTTTGTTTTTAACGCTGGGGAAAGTCAACGCAAGGGGCTAAATCAGTCACAATCAGACAGTGCTGCAGGCCAGACAGCAGGTTGGATTGTTGGTTAAAATTTTGACCAGATACCGGTAGTCCCCAAAGGGGGGATCTTAATGACTTCAGTGATCCCCTCTCCTATCATCAGGTCAAAATTTCCCAAATACTCCGGTTTATGACCAAATACCTGCACACATTCCCATCAGCACTGCTGTACTTAGTTTGTACTGCAAACTAAGATAGTGAACATGTTCTGAGTTATACCTGCTTAACATCAGCATGTACTGTATATTGTTACTTGTTTTTGCAATTTTGGTGAACTGACACTTTAACTGTTTTTTTTAGCAACCTTTTCATTTACGTGTCCCAACACATTTAATCAATCACTGAGGTTCATGCAGAAGTAACAGCATCAGTTGCACCTCTACACACCTCCATATTCAAATCTGTCTTTCTGTCTGTCGCTTTTTTTTCTTCACTCACCTCTCTCTCTGTCTCTTTCTCGTCTTGCGTAAATGTCAGCTCCCCTACCTGAAAGCCTTTTGCACTGATTTACGAGGGAGTTTATACCGTTCACATTATAAATCTCTCACCCCTGTGACACTTCACTGCTGGTATTCATCCACCTTTTTTTTTATTTTGTCTGTTTTGTTACAGAGGGCTTTGGACCGGGGCCAAGGAAAGGCACTCTGGGATTATCAAGAGGTTTAACAGGAATGAAGAGTGAATTACAACGGGGCAACTTTAGCACCACTGCCGGCCTCAGCGAACCTGCGACATGTCCTTTTTTTCAGACCTCTCAGATAATTTCTCACCTCATATTGAAATGGCAAATGAGAAAAGATTCAAACACAGTCAGTAAGTGCTTCAAGACTCAAACAAAAAGACATTCAAATAGAGAGAAAAAATGAACACTTTTTGAGCACCTGAGCTTTATAGTGTCATTGAAAGTGCTAGTGTACACATAAGACAAGTCATTTTTACTTTTAATGGCGTTTTAGACTTTGCCTCTGTGTTAGTGAACTCAAAGTAAACAACTGCTGATATTTGCAAACCTCAATGAATTCCCCTTTAGCTCTGCCACTCTGGATACAATTGTATTACGTCCTAACTTAACAGTTTGTCACTTTGAGAATTAGCCATAGGGTGTAAAATCCATAATGGATAAATCATGGGTCTGACAAGTGAAGCCAATGCGGAAGTGCCTTAAACCTGCATTCTATCTCATTTCCAGCAAGGTTAGAAGAAGATGTTTCTCTAGAAGTCTATGATAAAATGAGCCTATACATCCACAGCCTATTCATTTTAAAATTGACAATAAAGCAGAGGTTGCTTTAGGGCATGGCTACACGCCCACCTGTTAATCAGGACAGAAGCTTAACAATGCTAACCATGGTACTGTGTACATTAAAATAGACCTAAACTTGTTTTTAGGTTTGTCTGTGTTTTTGCCTAAACTCTGACGCTTTCAACATGTGTTTTCACTACTTTAAAGTTAATTGGAACATTTTGGTCACCTAAAAATGTCTTGTTCAGTGGTCTGTCAACCAAGCTAGCTAGCAACCACTAGCGTTAGCTGGTAACTTTAGGGAAAATTCACAGATTTTCTGTATTGCCGCAGATGAATGCTGCCAGTACGAGGGGGTCCGTGTTTACCCGCAGGTAAATCTCCTCTGGATGACTCACTTCAGAAGGGTTGAAAGTCGGCACCTTTCCCTCTTTAGCATTTAGCTTAGCGTGGCACCATTGCAGCCAACCCTGGTCACGTCTTCCCCCCCAGCTTCACTCTTGTCATGCAAATTTGACACGTGGTATATACTGTATGTATGTATGTCTTGCATGTTTTAGATATTGGTGAGGGACACTGATGTTGACTATATACTGTAATACATTTGTGCCAAAAACTAATCCAGCCATCAGCAAATTGTGTAAATTTACCAAACTATGTGTAAGAAATACATTTTTCACATACACTTTCTGCAAGTTTATGTCAACATCACCAAAAAGTCTTCTTCCACCTACATACTATTGCCTGCCTCTTTAAGATCTTTGAAAAGTGCTTTGTAAGTCAAATTTCAGTTAAATATTATTATTTATTATTATTATTACTACAGATTGGTAGAATAGTATGGTGTAGAATAAATGTAACCTTATTGATCGCAACAATTTTCATAGGTCACATCTTTATGTAAAATAAGTGCTATGTAACATTGCTGCAGTCAACACCAGCCCAGTATCAAAGGTCTTTATTCACTATTTCAGATGAGGAATGGTCACCTGAATATGCGTGCTGGAAAGCCATGGATGGAAATGACGATCAGTCCGAGCAGCGGGAGGTTATCTCCTCTCCCTCCCCATCTGGATGCCTTTATTACAACAATCCCGACAATCTGTGTTGAGACTTGGCTTTAATCACTCAGCGAGGGGCTGTCTGCAAAGGTCAGCTCCATTGATAAAGTGCGGACAGAGAAAGTTGTCATCTTTTATCCCGGGCGTGGTGATATCTCTATAATTCTCTGTTGGAAACTCTTGTTTCTTTTTTTCGAAGGGGACATCACGCTTACAGAGACATTGGAGGAGATGTTCTCTCTGTCCTCAGTTAAATCATGTTGGAATACAACTTACAGAATAAATCAGTCAAGCTTTCGTTAAAAGTCATGAGTTCTTCATTTTAAACACTTACCATCTGTGATGCTCATTGTGGCCACTGATATAAGATCACCTGGCAGTCAAATAGTGTGTCCACTATGGTCTTTTAAATTTTGGGTTGATGATGAGTATTGTAGTGTGTAGCTTTATTCCACACCAACATAGTTACATATCTTCTTAAATTACACTACATGAGTTTGGTACAACCTTCTCTATCTGTTGTTCTTTATTTTTGGTATATATTTCAAACCTGCTTCCCCACAACAATTTAGTTCAACTAATTAACTTCAGTTCAGCTTTTTACAGGTCTTTTTTTTAAATTTAAATTTTAATTATAAATGTACATGCCGTGTATGTCTAGGCCTCAGCATGGCCCACTCGGAACCACCATCCACCCTTTGGTCATTCCGTCACTGAGCTAGAAAGCTACAAGAAATACAAATTTCAAGAAAATGCTGTCAAAAAAGGTTCACTACAAAGCAGGATTCACTTCATAATTCAAGGATGAATTGATATTGGCTCTCTGTGACCCAACGTCAAACTTGGAAGTTGTAAGTTATGTTACTTTCATGTTTGTTGTTGCCTGTTGAAGTTGATGTTAGCATGTTGCGGGCTATTGTGGCTAGCTTCGATTGTAGAGCCACAGGATGGAGAAAGGTTGTAGTTATGTAATACTGAGAAAGACAGTATGGAGGTTAGCCTAATAGCCAACAAGTTAAATAACAACATTAGTAGGTTGGATGCGTTAATATGGACTTAGACTCCATAATGTCACCCATTCTAAAAAGCTTAAATGAAGCTCAAAGTGGGCGACTCCCAGTAGCTCCAGCCGTCGCCATCTTGGCATTGCACGATGTTGGTTAATTCAAAAATGGGCAAAGAGGTGGAGCATGGTGGAACTTAGCTATAGAGACCAAAAACCAGGCCTTAAACATGTTTAATTCTGCTGTAAAGTTGGGCATTTCATCATGGGGGTCTATGTGGATCAACTCCCTTTTGAAAGCCAGCCTCAAGTGGCCACTTTATGAACTGCAGTTTTTGGCATTCCCGCATCGGCTTCATTTTTCAGCACCAGAGGTTGCCGCTTGGTTTGTATACAAGTAACTTTTTCATGTTGCTTTTAAAACTTTGTACTTCAACGTTAGCTCAGGTGGCTTTGTTTACCTGAATACGAGCCTTGTGTGTATGTATTTACCTTATAGAGTGCCATGAAGGTACACAAATGGGTCAAACTGTATGAATTTCAGAAACGTAATTTATTTGCTTGGCAAAGTTGTGTTACTTTAATTAATGTTAGCATGAGTTTAAAAACCCTCAGGAAGACAAGAATTTGAGAATTGGGATTGCACTACACAACGCTACGTTGTCCTCCTACATTGTCGTCGATCGAGCTTCTGTGTAAGTTATCAATATCTGAGTTTTTCGATAACACTGTGTACATCTCTGACCTGCTCCTTCCTTATATCAGTAGGTCACTCAAGCCTTCTGACCAGAGCTTATTGGTTGTCCCTTGCGCTCGCACAAAAGGTGATGGTGCCTTGTGTGCAGAGCATTGCACGGTCAGGCCCCTACATATGTGGCTAAGCTACTTCACTGATACTCAGGCTAACAAGTTAAGCTAACAGCTAACAAATGCTGCTACTGATGTGAAAATGTTGTGAACAAAAGTAAATCAAACCCTTGACTTCTGAATGTGAGGATCAGCTGATTTGAGAGTTTGAGAAACATAGTATTCCATGAATTATTTATAGCCGCCACGGTTTGGTATGACAGATCATCAGACAGACCGAGAGAGTGAGCGACAGTGGGAATTAGAGAGAGGGAGAGAGAAAGAGACGGATAACAAGCTTGTCAACTGCAGACAGGCATCATATGCTGGGACAAAATGCCACATCTGGAGTTGACCTACCAATGACCTGCTGGTGGTGTGTGTGTGTGTGTGTGTGTGTGTGTGTGTGTGTGTGTGTGTGTGGGGGATATGAAATAAATATTTGCATCTCCCTTGTGTGTGTGCATGTGTAATGAACCTTCACGGGGGAACCCCACCTCCAGTGTTTCCATGGCGGCGACCTTTTCAGCAGCCAGTGCCGTGAAGATTGATTGGTCACCATGAGAGCATGGCTCAGATCAATGTATTTAGAGCTTACAACATATGGACATTATAATAAAAACAGGATGGTGAGGCCAGCGTAACACTCAGACTTATTCTGCCTTATAGGTGCACATCAAATGTATGTGACCTCCTTCTGAAGGGGCTGGAAAGACGGGCTGAAGCCTGGGGAAAGCTGGATTGTCAAATCAATCCTATAAAGTTGAAAATGTTTGGGGGCATTTCCTTATATTAAGCAATGGTAGTGAGCATTCACATCAGATGGACTTTTATTTTTCTGTGTTCATTGTACAGTATTGCAAAACCTGAGTATTTAGTAATGTGTGTCACAGTTTAGAGGTTAAACACTGCCTGTGTGGCGTGAGCGTGGCGTGAGCGTGGCATTTCTGTTGCGTGACACCAGAAACGTGGCTGACGCGGTGCTGCTGCTGCTAGCCTCGTCTGGACACAAGTATGTTTCCCATTGATAAAATGAAATACCATGTTAAACATAAATATATACTGATTTGATTACAGCAAAGACAACGTCGGCAGTATTGACGGCAAAATAGGCTACAGAATATTTCGTTCTGTATTGACAGGTGCAATATTAGAAAATATATATTTTTTTTTTAATTACATTTATATATCTGCATTTATATCAAAACCTAGAGACTTTCAAACATCAACATGTCATTTATTAATATGTATTCCTGTCTAAATGACATATAAACAATTTTTCCTATCCTATTTTGCCTGGAAACGCTTCCGACACGCTTGTGTCTCTTGTGAAAAATAGGCCTCGGTTCTATTTCTAGCATGCACGCGTTTTCGGCGCGGCAGCGTGTAAGTGCTAACCTGTTAACATGGGAGCCGAAACATAAACGGACACGCCACGCAGCCAGTGTGTAAACGGCCTAAGGGTTCTGGACCTTGAACCCACACTCAGCTGCAAAGAGGACTTCTTCTCAACTTTATTTCTTTATAATCATTTTCTCCTCTGTTTTTTCTTTCTGCCTTTCTTTCAAGTTCAGGTCTCATAGCACATTCCTCCCAGTGGATTTTGTCATTGTTGTTGTGATCTCAGTGAGATCAGATCAGTGAGTGGGGTCTTCAGGTTCAGGCCTTCTACATCTAAAAACAAAATCCAAATTTATCACTTGTTTGTTTCAAAAATCTTAAAAAAGCATGCAAATTATTGTTATTATAAAAAAAAAGAATGCTTATCCTAAAATCTATTAATTAATTAATTCAGTGTCAAAAAAGATATTTTGCTTCTTTCACTTCAGTTATGTAAAATGCAGGAGAAGATGTTCATGATGTCGTTCTGAAATGTGGCTCCTTGGATGTAATCTGGTCCCACCCTGCCAGACAGACTTCTAGGAAAGGGCTTTGAGGTCAGGGGCCCTAACCAACTCAATCAGCATTGACAAAACGATGACCATTAACCCCTACGTCCCTATTTGCTGCCCAATTGGTTTAAATGGTGTGTCGCAATAAATAACATCCCCCACCAACCAGCCATGTCATTACCTTTTTTTCTTTTTCCTTTGGATTCCTCTCCTCCCACCTCTCTCGACTCCCTTAATACATTCTTGTTTTGATTTTGCCTTTGCACATTTCGCATTTTTCCTCTTGTCTCTAACTTAGTTTGAGTCATGTACAAGCTCAGGCCTCAAGCACAGTCTGTTCCGGTTTTATTGCCACTGTAAAAATCAGGCTTCCTTTAAAACCATGTCAGAGATAATTAGATCTTAAAGTCAGAATTCTGACGTTAAACTCAGAAGTCAAATATATTTTTCACATGTGGCCCTAATCTTCTTCCGTACTATTCTGTTAGTACTGCTGAACATAAAACTACAGACAAGGCTGTTTCTATATGTTATCATATAGTGGCCTTTTAAAAGTACATTTTAGCTTCTAATTTGAGACATAAGGCCACTTTACCTCAACATGCTCAGTATATTTTAAAAAATGTCGACATCAGAAAATATCAGTGAGTGACAGTGATCCAGCCTAACGTGAAAACTTCAAAAGAATCGCAGCAATTTCCTTTCTGTTTCTTGGATTAATGTTTGAGACATCTGAAACGCATTGTTCTGATGATGTTAATTATTTCTGCACCCCACAGTACACGTCTTGACAATAACACATGTGAAAACTGTCAGCGGCCATTGGCAAAGAGCTGAGCCCATAGCTCCACTAACACAGCTGCTGTCTGTATGAATGGCTCTTTCTCTGTCTTAACATGACAATTTGAAAGTCCTCTATGACATTTCTGTCACAGAAGAAAGTGGGGTTAAATGTAATACAGTATTTGCTGTGTATGTTAGGGTTAGGAAAATAAGTGGATGGATTCTCAAGTGTGATTGTCTGTACTTTTTGGAAAACCTCTAAACACAAGATCAAATTACGCCGGGAAAGATAAGAATGATAAAAACTGCAACAGAGGACTTTAGTTTTATGTTCCCTCTTTATTCATAGTTCGTCCTCATTTCACCCATGTGTGCCTATATATACATTCATGTCAGACTCATCATTTCTTTATTTATTTATGTTTTTTTCCTGTTACATGGACTTGTTGCAGGTAACTGAATCAGAGCCGGACTCCATGATCGGTGTGAAGATATTTCCAATATAGTTCCTCAAAAGAGATTGCGGTAACTGCAAAATAAATTAGGCAGGTTGGGGCAACGATTGCAACAAATAACTGGGCACCCTTGAACATTTCACCCTAAAATCTCTCCTGGCATGCTGCGAGAAGCTACAGTACGTTCTGTGTTGAGTTTCCATGTGCAGGAAGGAAGGTTTAACTCAGATGAACAGACAGGTGAATTGGTGCTGTCTACACCTCCTCTTCACTCCACGGCTCCATTAATCTCCACATTTCTCCACCCTTGTGACCCGCCTGAGGGATGGGTCAAAGGTTACGCTCGCCGTAGGACGTTCCCCAGAGCCCCAGACTCCGGGGGGGGGGGGGCAGCCTCCGCCTGACCGCTGACCTCTGACCCCTCCACACAGGACCCAGGGAAAGAGGAGACAGAGAGGCAGGAGGGTCACGGTCAAGTCTCAGTGTCTGCTCAACATCAGGAACAGACACACACACACACACACACACACACACACACACACACACACACACACACACACACACACACACACACACACACACACACACACACACACACACACACACACACACACACAGGCTTTCCATCACCAGGGTGTGTTTTTGACTGCTTCTGGATGTCTGCATAGACAGTATTGATTTCCCATTCATCTGGACCAAAAACCTACAGGAAAAGCAAGGAAAGGGGAATAAGGAACAGAAAAGAAACTAAAGGAAGGGAGAAGAGGAGGGAAAAGAAACAGGGAACAGGGACAATGAATAGGAGGAAAGGAAATGAATAAAAGTAGGGAAGGGTATGTGAGAAAAGACAAAGAAACAAGAGAGCACAAGAAAGGAAAAGAGGAGAGGAGCAGGAGCAGAGATGACAGGACAGGCAAGAAATGGAGAAAAAAAAGAAAAAAACAACTGGGATTAAAGAAAAGGAAATCGGAAATAATTAATAATAATATCGACACTTAAACAACATGGTGGGCAGTGAATATAGGGCAGGTAGCAAGTAAGCACTACACAGAGCGATACAAGTTCATAATGGCATCTCAGGTGCGTATCCCTTTTCACAAAACCCTTAGATAGAATACTGTTTCCACAGTTTTGTATTGCAAATGATTTCTCCCGAATCTATTGTCATCGCATTGGTTCTCGTTGTAATACCAGAGAAAAGAAGTGGAGCTGTGTTTTGTTGTTTTCCGGTCTCTTCACTGACCTTCACTGTAATTGCCATTGTAGACTCTACAAGTATCACCAGGAGCTCTACACATGAACTCAGCGTTGAGAACATTGCTTGTGTTCACAGAGTTTACTAAAAAGAAAGGTTTTAACAACTCACTGTAGCTGTCGGTTTTTCTGCTTGCCGCCATGTCGCCAGTCAAAAATAGTCGATCTCCGAATGCAACGTAACAAGGAGGAGAGTAAAGATGAAGCTCCTAAAGCTTAGTTCCATATAAATGCATGGATAATTCGTCGTTTTGTCGTTAGTGAAAAACAATATTGACCTTGTAGTTGAAAAAGGAGCCTCTTATAACAATGACATTTCCTCCTATGGAGTCCATTCATTCGCATTCAGGATCAAAACGTTATGACTGACAAGATGGCACAACCAATGTTCTCAGTGCAGAGTTCATGTGTAGAGCCCCTGGTGATACTTGGAGCAAAGTCTCATGTTGTGTCGAGCCTTCTTAGTGTTTTAAAAATAGTGATTTTGATGCGATCATAGTAGTGCCCCTAGCTCTCCCATTCAAAAGGCCATTTGACCAAAAAACGAGAATACGGTCAATCTTAAAAGTGGCACTTCCGTCCTAATTATGCTTTTAAACGAAAGTTTGACTCGGGTACATTCACAAAAAGTCCCTAGGTTGCATTTTGGCGAGAGTTACACTTTAAGAAGGAAAGGAAAGTAGGAAAGGAAACAGGAAATGTTGGCAACACTTTATAATAAACATCATTAATAAACAGTAAATTGATAGTCAATTAAACTTTAGTTAATAGTTATTTTACTGCAAACAAACACATGATCATTTATAATGTTGACTCATGTTATAACTTATGTTATTTTTAGAATTAGTTGAGTAACTTGAACAAATAGTTTATAACTTTAGATAGATTGTTAATACTTTATCAATGGTTAATCATTGTTTTGTAAACCATCATTTGGACTTATTTATTAATGTGGTTTATAAAACATCAAGTAACATTAATTTGGCCCCATTACATGTTTTTTTTTGTGATTTGTGCATTGATAATGGCGATCTAAATAATGTTTAACAAGGCATTATATTCATCAGACACAACTTTAAAATAGCCATCAAAATAATGTTTTTGGCGGTTTACAAACGATTTCTTAAAGGTTTACAAATAATTTGGTTTTCATTAACAAATACTTAATATAATATATGAAATGTTGTACTGTGTGCAACAATACACTCTTAAAATAACATAAATTATAGCATTGCTAATAATAAGTAAACATAAATCATAATGTCATTGTTTATGACAATAAAAACTATTATCTGAAGTTTAATTAACTATCAATTTTCTATCAATTAGTGATGGTTATTGTAAAGTGTTACTGAAATGTTTTCCATTTTTAGACTGTATCAGTATTTTTGATATTCTGACCCAATCTAACACCATCAGTGGGTGCTGGTGATTCTCGCTCCACCCTGATGTGTTTCTCCTGTTACTAATCGGCCCTGCCTTCACCTCTTCCTCGGTATCACCCTCCTTCCTCCCCTGTGCGTTTCCTGTTTTCTGTTTCCAGTAGGTGGATCTCAAGCCTCTTATTCGATGTGTCCTTGCTTGAACCGGAAGTTGTTCTGGTTCGCCGTCTCAAAGCTCTTATTGCTGCCCTGAGGAGCGAGGTGGGCTCTCTTTAAATATTAGTATAACTCCAGATTAAACACGCGGTTAAGTTCTTTTCAGCGCTGCGCATATACCATCTAGGTGGGCCTTAACTCGGTTGCACCTGCGTGTACGTAAATGAGACTGGACAATCATTCCCAAAATGAAAACTTTTCTTCAGCCATTCAAGGTGCTTAGAGGGCTACACCTACACTCATGGAATCTGGAGTTACACTACCTAACTTCCGTTCTATTTCGTAAAGGCCGTTTTTAGTGGGATACGTACAGAGCAGGATATAGTCTGTGCCATACTAGGACCGTCCTGTACCACAGCGCAAACACACACCTACTACACAAGATAATTAATAAAATGGGGCAGCACTCCATGCGCTGACAGGAAGGAGGAAGAGCGCACAATCGAGTCACTCGCTATCAATCACTCTGACAAAACACTCACAACAGAGTGATTAATGGAGAAACAGGAGGAATCCCGCAGATAGAATGAATGAAAGAGCAGGGGAAGAACTGAGAAGCTGCAGTGCAAATGTCTTCCACTGGCATCCCTCTGTACAAGCCAGCCAGTGCGTGGAAAATATAACAGAACAGAGCATGCACTGGGCAAAGGAGATGAGATGGGGCTTCCTCCTCAGAAGATTCAGGAGTACATCAGCGTCTATTATCTATGGTGAACATCACAACAAATATAAGATGGTAACTACACTATCATTCTGATAGGTCACCTATTTTGGTGCACAGCAGACTCTGGGTCTGGGTCTGTCTGAAGCTCAAACATGTATGAATAAAACAACCATGTTTCCTCTTAACACAGCTTGGTGCAACCCGTCCTTACCCAGAAAACGACCCTATAGGTCAGTTGTGCAAGCAGCTTATAATGACTCATATTTATGTTTGCTACCTCTCGCGAAAGCAAAGGAGGAACTGAGGTGATATTTACTTACTTATTTTTGCCACTTCTGATCACTACCCAAAGTTCCACCTAGGTGAGCGTCAGAATGTAGATTAGCTGGTAAATCAAGAGCTTTGGTTGTCTACCTCATGCTCTAGTTTGGTACATTTGCATGTGTGTAAATTGCAGCACCATAGTTTGCTGTATTTTGAGCCAGACAAAGAGAGGATTAGAGTATAACACTATAACTACAGAGCAGGGGCGAGGATCAGACCTTTAGGGGGGCTCAGCCCCTGATGAGAATGTGACACACATATAGTGCCTTGCAAAAGTGTTAACCCCACCTGCTCAATCAGTAGTAGATGACTGGGTTACAGGTGCATAGCATTGGCGACAGCGACACAGGATATTAAACCTGTTTCAAGCCCTTTGAACCTGTCATTATTTGTCCTCTCTCTAACAGATAAGTTTGAGAAGTCTAACTTGAAGCACTAAAAAAATGTTATTACAAAAAATAAAAATGTATTATTATAATTTTTAGGGGGGCTGAGATGAAATTTAGGGGGGCTTCATGTGCAGGAACTAAATGTAATTTTCACCACTGTATAGCTTATGTCCGTTGCTTTCTTAAATATGAGTTTTAATCCAAATCATTTTACACACATACTTTAGGTTATCAATTATCTTCAAACAGTATTTTATGTTTGTGTGGTGTTACATTTTTAAAAAATCTTTTTATTTAATTTTACTTTTTTGAGTATAGAGCGTAAATAATACATTTAGACTTTTGCTCAGAATCTAAGAAATGCGCTCCAGCAATATAAAAGCTATAATGACTTCCACACTCAACTGTAATACAGTTTTGTTAAACTGGCGTTTCCTTCTTCTCAATAAAATCTGTATTTGTCTTGGCTGACATATTCTTCTTAAACTATCTGCAGGAATTAGGCACTTGCTAAAGCACTAATAATATAAGACCATATTAAAATGAATTGGCTCATGTTGTCCACTTTCACAGCTTGCCCAGAACACAGCCTCTGAATTGTTTCCTGATTCATAATGATAAAATGAAATACTCTTACTTTTCTCCTTTTGCTATGTGGACTGTGTGTAGATGCAGGAGGACGGCATGATGGTGTGTGTGTGTGTGTGTGTGTGTGTGTGTGTGTGTGTGTGTGTGTGTGTGTGTGTGTGTGTGTGTGTGTCCCCGGCCATGCTCTCGCTGCTGCAGCAGGCGGTCGGGCAAGAGTGGTGGGGGCATTTATCAGCCCTCTAAGTGGCTGTAGGAAAAGCAATGCTCGCTGGGAGTCGAGCTGACAGCAGTTTTCCTCGGATCGATCTGCAGCGCCGCTCCAGTTTATGACAAAAGAGTTCACGACACGGCAGTCACAAAGTCAATACCGTGATAAATACTCCCCCTCTACTCGCTCCTGTCCGCCACTTTACCAGGCATTTGGCCTGACAGTTATTACTCCCGCGGTAAATCCACTGACCAGAGGGGAAGAAAAGGCACTACGCTCCAGGTCTCTCGACTGGATTAATGGACCCAGGTGGAGCAAGTTTACTTAATATAGAGAAAAGATATAAACTTTGGTATAAACCTGGAGAGTTTCTCATTGCTGTAGTTTTACCCCTGGGAAGGTGAAAAAAAACCAGACATTAAATGCACATATGCTCCCAACATACTGTGCTACGTGCATTCATGTATTTACGCCTGTATGCAAATGAAGAAAATATGAAGCAGTGTTTCCAGCTTTGTCCAAAGCGTGTAGACGACTATTAATACACCCAAAATAATATATCCTTGTTTTTTCTTTGGTGGAAATCTAATTTAAATAACGATTAGTGAATTAAAATCAGGGATTATATCATGCGCCGTCACACACACACTTGTTTGTTGTTGCCTTGACCGACTAACACCCCAAAACTTTCCATCCCATGCTTGTCGCATTAACGTGTAAAGATCCCTGTGGTTCAATTTTCCACAAATGAGGAAATATTAAGAAATGTTTTGTAATTTGCAATAGATCCTTGCCTTAGCACTAATCCAACATGTAAATCCCTTTACAGTTAAAAGTAGCCTTATCCTTGCGTATGGCTGGGATCACAGTAATCAACACAGCCGATTATGCGGATGGAAATTACACTTGTACATGTGAATATTTTCAATTATTCTGGTCCAAATAATACGAGTCTGGGCTGAGATTAATATTTTTTTCAATAACGACTTACAAACAGGACATCTTTTGCATGTTGAGTGGCACGTCATCGTGTTGCAGCATGACTCGTAATCCTGTTAGAGATCGGGAAACATAAAAAGATCTCATTAAGATTTAAGTTGTTGCGGGTTCATCAATAAAACGTTGGCATGGACACCCCGGCACTTTGCATCCCATCATGCAAAGTATCTCTCGCAGGCTGTGACCCACATTGGCAACGCAGCATGACACAGTGTCAGTTAAACTCAATTTAAATACTGACACTTAGCCAACCATTATGGACTGAAGGAGCAGATTCTCTCCTGTGTTCTGCATTCTTCTCTCTCACTCTTCTCCTGTCTTTGCAGCTATAGGTGGAAAGAAGCTTGATTTACTTGATTGCACTTCTAAAATACTGGGATTTGACTTGTGTCTCCCAAAAGTCAGACTATTTATTTTTCATCAGTATGATGTAGTTAGACCACAACCATACAATTTAAGTAAGTAAATGTCTTCTCTTCAGAAGGTATTGCAGAATACTTTCACCTTCATCCTGATACATATCACTGCAAATATGTATTACTTAGGTTCTTTTATTTACAACATGTAAATGTAAATTTTAAGTTCTTGTGTTTCTTGTCTACACCAAATCGTCGGATGAAAATATTGATTTTCCATCTTGTACAGAGATAGGACTGTAACAGCTTAGCTTTGCTCAAGGGCCGGAAGCAGGAGGCATGTGTCAAAAGTTACAAAATATAACTTCCAACAACTTCAGCTGCCCTGTTTTTGGTACATCTGCCATATTCCACGCGCTTAGGAGCATTTTGTTTTAGATCCACTGTATTTCTTGACTATGTGCTGTTACTGCATCTCAAAGGGCTTCTGACCTAGACATTTTCCTCTTTGTGTCTTTCAAGATGTCATATTCTCTCAGACCACATGGGCCTCCTCCTTCTCCTTCCCATGTACTGTACATGTATGTTTTGGGGACACTCCTGCTATTGCCATGACCTGAACACCAGACAGGCCTCCTGGTCCTGGACTGTGGCTGCTGACTGTACCTTATTTTTTAGGATGTGTCAAATTTCACTTAACATTCTAAAAAAAACGGGTTTGACTGGCTTAGACTCTATCATTACTGTGAACAAAACCCAAGTGACTCTGCAATCCTAAAATATCAATATGATTATGGAGTTTCATTGAGTTAACACGTATGTGCTCTCACACTGCTGTTTAGTGTGGTTCAGACAGGACCGGAGGGTGCTGGACGGGTTTTAGCCTAGGGGAGTTTAGGCTAAATGCGGCGGGGTGTTATTTAAACATGTGTGACCACCTGGAAAATAACCAGCGAGCCTAAACAGAGCAATACAGTGTGTGCGTCAGTGCGTGTTCGCTGGCAGCTGGGATGTGAAAGCACCGTAGGCAGGAGGTGATTTTAGTGGAGGATGGAGGGATGCTATTTAGGGGTGCAGTACAGGGGCTATGGCGGAGGTCCTGTATCTGGATATCAATCAGAATCGGCCATGTATTTCACAAGCCAATCACAGAATGACATCCATGTTTGAAATCTGTTCTCTCCTCTGCGGCTGTCAGTTGTCATTTCAGGCCAGAGTGCGACCCTCCTCTTCCTCTTCCACCTCCAGGCATCTTCACCCACGGCATTCTCAGGCTTCTTCCGGCCGACCGCTCCCTTCGACTCCTTCAATCTGGTCTTTGTGCCCCTTCACCGCCACCACCAGTGTCTAGACTCCATTTTTTAACATTAATATGATTTTCCCCCAGCCTGCCTATGGTCCCCCAGTGGCTAGAAATGGTGATAGGTGTAAACCGAGCCCTGGGTATCCTGCTCTGCCTTTGAGAAAATGAAAGCTCAGATGGGCCAATCAGGAATGTTCTCCTTATGAGGTCACAAGGAGAAAGGTTACCTCCCCTTTCTCTGCTTTGCCCGCCCAGAGAATTTGGCCCCCCCATGAGAGAGAGAGAGAGACAGACATCATGGCTTTCAAACGAGCAAAGTGGCAGTTGGTCAAGGGGACCACTAAGGTCTATATAAAAGAGACTTCAGATACAGTATTAGGGGACCACTAAGGTCTATATAAAAGAGACTTCAGATACAGTATTAGGGGACCACTAAGGTCTATATAAAAGAGACTTCAGATACAGTATTAGGGGACCACTAAGGTCTATATAAAAGAGACTTCAGATACAGTATTAGGGGACCACTAAGGTCTATATAAAAGAGACTTCAGATACAGTATTAGGGGACCACTAAGGCCTATATAAAAGAGACTTCAGATACAGTATTAGGGGACCACTAAGGTTTATATAAAAGAGACTTCAGATACAGTATTAGGGGACCACTAAGGTCTATATAAAAGAGACTTCAGATACAGTATTAGGGGACCACTAAGGTCTATATAAAAGAGACTTCAGATACAGTATTAGGGGACCACTAAGGTCTATATAAAAGAGACTTCAGATACAGTATTAGGGGACCACTAAGGTCTATATAAAAGACACTTCAGATACAGTATTAGGGGACCACTAAGGTCTATATAAAAGAGACTTCAGATACAGTATTAGGGGACCACTAAGGTCTATATAAAAGACACTTCAGATACAGTATTAGGGGACCACTAAGGTCTATATAAAAGAGACTTCAGATACAGTATTAGGGGACCACTAAGGTCTATATAAAAGAGACTTCAGATACAGTATTAGGGGACCACTAAGGTCTATATAAAAGACACTTCAGATACAGTATTAGGGGACCACTAAGGTCTATATAAAAGACACTTCAGATACAGTATTAGGGGACCACTAAGGTCTATATAAAAAGAGACTTCAGATACAGTATTAGGGGACCACTAAGGTCTATATAAAAGAGACTTCAGATACAGTATTAGGGGACCACTAAGGTCTATATAAAAGAGACTTCAGATACAGTATTAGGGGACCACTAAGGTCTATATAAAAGAGACTTCAGATACAGTATTAGGGGACCACTAAGGCCTATATAAAAGAGACTTCAGATACAGTATTAGGGGACCACTAAGGTTTATATAAAAGAGACTTCAGATACAGTATTAGGGGACCACTAAGGTCTATATAAAAGAGACTTCAGATACAGTATTAGGGGACCACTAAGGTCTATATAAAAGAGACTTCAGATACAGTATTAGGGGACCACTAAGGTCTATATAAAAGAGACTTCAGATACAGTATTAGGGGACCACTAAGGTCTATATAAAAGAGACTTCAGATACAGTATTAGGGGACCACTAAGGTCTATATAAAAGAGACTTCAGATACAGTATTAGGGGACCACTAAGGTCTATATAAAAGAGACTTCAGATACAGTATTAGGGGACCACTAAGGTCTATATAAAAGAGACTTCAGATACAGTATTAGGGGACCACTAAGGTCTATATAAAAGACACTTCAGATACAGTATTAGGGGACCACTAAGGTCTATATAAAAGACACTTCAGATACAGTATTAGGGGACTACTAAGGCCTATATAAAAGAGACTTCAGATACAGTATTAGGGGACCACTAAGGTCTATATAAAAGAGACTTCAGATACAGTATTAGGGGACTACTAAGGCCTATATAAAAGAGACTTCAGATACAGTATTAGGGGACCACTAAGGCTTATATAAAAGAGACTTCAGATACAGTATTAGGGGACTACTAAGGCCTATATAAAAGAGACTTCAGATACAGTATTAGGGGACCAGTAAGGCCTATATAAAAGAGACTTCAGATACAGTATTAGGGGCCACTAAGGTCTATATAAAAGAGACTTCAGATACAGTATTAGGGGACCACTAAGGTCTATATAAAAGAGACTTCAGATACAGTATTAGGGGACCACTAAGGTCTATATAAAAGAGACTTCAGATACAGTATTAGGGGACCACTAAGGTCTATATAAAAGAGACTTCAGATACAGTATTAGGGGACCACTAAGGTCTATACAGCTTATATATACACCCAGCAGGTGAGGCCCGTACCGATTTGGGAGGAGCCATTCTATCTCCACAGTGCTGTGTAAGCGATGGAGCATGGTCTGGTTACAGCGCCTATCTTTTCTGGGACCGGAAAAAAAAAAATCGCTCTGGCTTGTTTGTATTTGTTTAAACCAATCACATCCGTCCTGGGCGTCGCCAAGCCAAGCCCTGATGGTGTAGACCATAGATATTCAACAGGTGGTCCCGGATGGGACCCCAAGGGGTCCTCAGAGTTGCTGCAGGGGGGGGCACCAAATTATTGTTCAATAGTTTAAAATAAAAAAATAAAAAAAAATGTAAACTTGAATCCAACATATTATTTGTAAAGATAAATCTAAAGATAATCTTTTTTTTCATTTACAAAATAATAATGATAGGCTTATGTGCCAATAGGTAGATAGCCATAAGGTAGCCATCCACAGATACAGTTAAGCATAAGGATTCACCGTTGTGAACATGAATATGTCAGCAATTATTATTTTAATACCTTAGTATTGTATTCCCCATAAAAAGGTATGTTTGAAGGCTTTATGCCACCCTACATGTTATTGTAGGCCCAGTGTAATATGCAATTTATATTAATATTTTATACAATATATGTAGTATATGGCAACATTTATCTCTTTTTCAACTGAGGGGTCCTTGGCCTAAAAAACGTTGAAGACCCGTGGCGTAGACAGCGAGAGGGGAGGGTCTTGGATGTCAGGCTTTATCCCAGCAATGTGCATCCATTGAGCCAGACTAAGCGGAATTCAGACAATAAATACAATTTTAAAGCTTGTAAAGACATGATAACAAGCTAGCAGCAAACACTTTGTGTCAACCTCACTCTGGTCTTACTCAACGTCACTCTCTCTCCCTAAAACTATGAATAAACTTCCTGAAACTATGAATAAAAGGCTTATAGTAACAAGGCAGGGTCTGGGACAGTGGGTTTTCATCTCATTTCAAATGAACAGTCTTGGCTTGGGTGACGATGTTGGATTCAACAGCAAAGTACGTCCTACAGGCCATGCTAACAATCTCCGGAACGCTGCATGGTACGGACATACAGTAGGTGTGTGCACATAAGCATGTGCTCAAACTTGGCCAAAACATAACCAAAATATGTAGGCTTAGTCCTCGACGCAGCGGTAGTGGGTGTGTTGTTGTGCATGTTGTTCCCCCTTTCTCTCCCCCTTCATGTCTAAGGCTGTCCTATCTAATAAAGGCCTTAAAATGCAAAACAAAACATTTTAAAGTTAAACTTTTTCTTCAAATTGTATATTGATGAGCATGCATGTCAGTATGCAAGTGTCTTTGTTCCATGGACTGATTTGTGCAATGGAAAACACAATAGTGTGCGTTTGTTCAAACATGTCGAGTTGAATTTGTTTTATGGTTCATGATTCATTTGATAAATACCTAAAATTGTAGGCCTTTGAAGGCCTTTTTCTGTGACAGTCATAATGTAATGTGACGTATGTTGCTTAAAGTTTGGAGTCACAGTGTCTTTGGGTAAAACCATAATCACTGACACTTGGTGTCGGTGATGGTATGTGTTTAAATGCAGTTCCTGTTGAAAGCGTCATCACGCAGCAGGTAGACCCTTCACCACAGGTAGAAACATGGTCACTGGGGTAAAAGGATCATCACAACAAGCAGACACATTGTCCATGAGGCAGGCCCGGATTAGCTAATCGAGAGCACCATTCTCCCTGTGGGCCAGTCTGTTTTATTGGCGGTGTTCAGTCATGGTACTGAGTTAAAATCATAGTTGAAATATATCATGGATGCTATCCTTAGGCTGCCTGCACTCGCAGCCCACTCTTTTTTATCTATTTTTTCTTGCAGCCCACCATTCTCTATGCTTCATTCATGCAGCCCACTCACAGAGTGCATTCTGGTAATTATGACGTGATTATGTTTTGACTCCTCACACGGTGGCACTAAAAAACAAACCTCGTACAATTCAGTCATTGGTGCTTGTCAGAGGATGTGACCGCGAGCAAAAAAGAAGCTTTAAAAATAGATAATAGTAATTTCAAAAATGGCACTGAAAAGGCGACAATTTCAAAAGTAAAGCTCTAGAAAGTGACGCGGCCAGCTAAACTGAGCAACGTTTTCATTAAAACCAGCTTGCTGACGATGAGACGGGTAAGCTAAGCTATACGATCAGTGCACGACGCTAGTGGCCGTGCAGAACATAATACAACGTTGCCTGCAAACCACCATTCATGTTTATGAATCAAACAACTCTTTTAGCTCCTCAGCACTAGTCCAGTTTGCTGCTAACAGTGACTATGAAGAGCCAAGCATCAGCAATGAGCCCAGAACTCCTGAGTGGGCAGGTAGGATTTCTCATTGAGTGAATATTATAAGAATGATGTAAAGATTTACAAAGAATATCTTTACAGCATTTCTTCTCTAACTGGGACTTTTTGGGACCGATTGGTGGGATTGCTGTGGACCAAGTTCACGATATACTGGTAAGAGCCAATGAGGTTTAACCATGTATCCAGTTCCAGATCCAATTTAAATAGCTCATGTTACTGTATTGTGTCAACAGTTAACTTCATTTAATATTCCATGCAGCGTTTTCTTTTGCGGGGTGCAAATGTTCCACCAGAACAAGTTCCTCCCCGAGACTATTCTGCAGAGCCACCGTCGCTGTGATTGTGATTGGTTTAAAGAAATACCAACAACCCAGAGGTTTTTTCTCTCCTATCCCAGAATGTACGTGTGGTGTAGCCAGACCTTACTCCACAGCGCTGTGGAGATAGAGCTGGCTATGCGAGACTAGTTCACAGTCAACAAACTATGCAGCCTGTTGGTAACCCTTGAAATTGTCAAACCCTGTATCAGTCTGCTTACTTTGTCTGCGTGTGTGTGTGTGTTTGTGTGTGTGTGTGTATGTGTGTGTGTGCGTGTGTGCACATTTATAGGGCCTTGCTCTTTTGTTGGCTTCCACGTGGCAATTAAAACTGTCTCCCAAGTCTGGATGATGGAGGGAGGGGCAGAGGCTGACAAACATGGGGTGGGAAAACAGGAGAATAAAAAACAAGAGGAGTGGAAGAAGAAAGAGAGACAAGCAGAGAACTGAGAGATGAAGGCAGAGATTGTTCTTCCAAGTTTGACTGGAGGCCATACAGCAAGCCGTAATTAATTACCACAGACAGGTACGTATTAAAAACAATATTCCATCTCAGCGAAGCCTTGGAGGTCTTTGCACCAATAAAAAGAGGTATTCATCAGATGAGGCCCTGTCCAAGTAAAGCTCTATGAAAGGGGAAGCTGCCTTGTGTGGTTAATTTATATCAAAATCCCTGCATAAACTGGGAGGCCGTAAAAAGTCCCAATTAGCCATCTGCGATTGTCTGGAGGAGGTTTGATGTATGGGCCTATCAATACAGCACAACTGCAGCCTGGGCTGTAATATCAAACTGTAATCCAGGGTGCACATGGCGAATAAGCACCCATTGACTCTGTGTGTGATTTTACAGACCGTTAGGGAGAGCTATTTCAATACAGGCACAGCCATGGAAGAGCGGTGGACATAAAGCGACAGATGACGTAGGCACACAGTCTGCGTTTATCTGCTGTAAAGTTCGACATGGTTCGACACTTGGATCTTTTATCGTTTGATTGTCAATGGGTTTACAGCTAACGTGTTAAGGTTAAAGTAAAACACCCAGCGATTTCAGAGCGCTGCCTTCCTGTGAAGGAGAATGAGCTGGTTTATTACCCAGCTCTAAAACATGTTAAACTATCTCCAAAAGTTGGTTTTAAAGCCTCCAGTTAACTCGCAGCAAAACTTCAAGAAAAATAAAGACGCCACAGCGTCTAGATATTTATTTGTGTCTGCAGGCTAGACATTCAAATGTGGCGTGTCAGGGGTGTGTCCAGGCAGGTGTGCTGTGTGTGTGTTATGGAGAGGGAGGGACAGAGAGACAGGTTAAGGTTGGGCCGATCAAGGTTTTTGAGGAGCCAGGAGAGGCGGGAGCAGGAGGTAGGAGTAGGAAGAATGACAGGGCTGAGGAAAGGGGAGAAAGTGAAGAGGGTCTGGTGTGGATTGAAAGAATGAAGAGTGGAGAAGAAGGTGAGTGGAAGGAAGAAAGGAAGGACAAGAAACGCTACTGGAACAGCATTTTGAAGGCCACAATCAAATACTAAATCCATGCCTAATCATCACCACCAACCATTAAGCCTCCAGGGGGCCCCAGGGCAAAAATGAACTGTGGGCCCCATTTTTCTGGAGGGACTGACAGCTGTGATTAAGCGAACATTTGTTTAGGTATATGCACCATGTTGGAACTTTACACTAGATTTTAACTCTGGGCTTTTTAACTCAACAGGTTTAACTATGGACAGCACAGCCTGCTCTATAAAAGGATGCCATAACAGCTGGAGGAAGAGAAAGGAGTGCTTTGGTCATCATCCTCTGACCAGCTCACAGTGCTGTGGAGTATTATTATTATTATTATTATTATTATTATTATACAATACCTGAGTTTAAAGCTATAGTGCGTAGTTTCTGTCTCCCCCATGAGGAATTCGATGATCACGCACCACCTCCACGCTAGTAGCCAAGGAGGACACGGAGGAATAAAAACATGGACTCTTCAGAAGAGTAATTATCTTCACTCGAGTTTCTGCGTGCAAAAGTCGCCAGACTACACCATTTTCTGAACATAGTCATACTGAAGAATACGGAGAGAGTTTTGTGGCGCTGATAGTCTTAATTAGCTTTGTAGCAACTCATTTGGCAATGGCTGGAATGTAACGGACATTCATTAATATAAAGAAGTTATGCACTGACGCTTTAAATTTGTTGGGTAGAATTATGAACAGGATTTTCAGCAAACCCTTTTTTATCCTACAAAGAAAAGCAAAATTTCTCAAATGTCACAAGTTGTCAAGTTGTATGTAGTTAGAAGTTGTAAGTCATAATTTGCCACAGTTTAAAGCTGTCAACATTTTGCAGGAATTTGGTGGGGTGAGTGAGTGAGTCAAATGAGTCAAAAAGATTACAACTTTGACCAGACATTCAATGTCAGCTGTCCTAACGATATATTGAGATTATTATTTCAGTCATGGAAATATAAATCCTCCACAAAGTGGTTAGCACTTTGAAAAACAAGGAAGGCCAGGAATGAAGATGGGAAAGAAGGGAGGAAAGAGTTTAAAAGAGATAGAGAAGGAAGAGGACAGGAGAAAAGCAGTTTGGGGAGAGAGAAAGCAGCGGGCCCGCAGCGAAAAGTTGAGACCAACTTAGCTTTTGGAGAAATGCAAGCCGACTTCACACTGTGGTGGCCAGTCACATAAACAGTATGTGTGTTTTGAGGTGGTGTGAGAATCCTGTTCAGTAAACAAGAAACATCACTGCCTCTATCTATCGCTGCCCGTTCTCTTAATACCTCCATGTCGCTGCCACAAAACACAAAACACAAGCACTGAACTGCCCATGAGTATGTGTTACAGCTGAATGTTTCCTGCAACAACAAAGCACAGTCGATTTGTCACTTTCTCCGTAAAATAATGCTGCTTTCAAGGGCAGTCAGAAACGATCTAATGGAAAACTGTAGTTGTATATAAAGATATAAGATATAAAGTCTACTTGTGCTACATTGGGAGGTTAAAGAACACAACAGGACGTCACAAAAACAGGCCTTTTCATTGACACTCCCGTCGCACAACCCTGCATATAATCACTGAACCGTTTTTTTTGGTCTGAACGTAGCTTAAAGGCTCGGACTTGCTGCCTTCAGCATCCATGGACAGCTGCAAACTTGTACCAGTTGCACAGCCATGATGTTGCGTACATTGTTGTGGACACATAATAATAATAATAATAATAATAATAATAACTTTTTTTTATACAGCGCCTTTCAAGAAACCCTGTAAGAAATTCTGTAAAGGACACTTTACAGAATTAGAGGTTGTAGGCTGTGGTGAACAGGTGGTGTATCAGGAGTTTTTGAATATCTGCAGGGAGGGTGTTCCAGAGGGATGGGGCTGCAACACTAAAGGCTCTGTCTCCGAAGTACAGAGGTCTGGTGTGGGGAATGGAGAGCAGGCCAGTGTCTGAGGACAGCATGTTTCAGGGTGGGGTGTATGGATGGAGGAGGTCGGAGAGGTACTGTGGGGCCAGGGCACGGAGGGATTTGTAGGTGAGAAGGAGGATTTTATATGTGGTGCGAGACTTACTTGGGAGCCAGTAAAGGTAGATGAGGGTTGGGGTGATGTACTGCCAGGTCTTGGTGTGGGTAAGGACCGTGGCAGCAGAGTTTAAGACAGCCTGTATAGGGTTTTGCTGGGGACCCCAGACAGGACTCCGTTGCAGTAGTCCAAACGGGAGGTAATTAAAGCATGAATGGGCTGAGTGGATGGTTTGGTGCTGATATGGAGCTGTGTATCATTGGCGTAAGAGTGGAAATTGAGACCATGTTGCCGGATAATCTGACCAAGGGGGAGCATGTAGATGGTGAAGAGGATGGGTCCAAGCACAGAGCCTTGGGGCACGCCTTGGTTGACCGGAGCTGGGTCAGAGCGGGAGTTGCTAATGGTGACAAATTGCTTCCTGTGTGAGAGGTAAGACTGAAACCAGGAGAGAGCTGTGCCAGTGATACAAAGGTGATGGGATAGGCGGTCGAGGAGAATGAGTATGGGAGATTGTGTCAAAGGCTGCGGAGAGGTCGAGGAGAATGCTGATGTGTCCAGAGTCAGCAGTGGTGAGTAGATAATTTGTGATTTTGATGAAGGCGGTCTCTGTACTATGACACGGTCTGAATCCTGACTGAAGAGGTTAATGGATCAAAACATGGCTTCTTGAGGATAGGGGTGACTGAGGCAGTTTTAAAGTAGGTGGGTACTACACCAGATTCCAAGGAGCAGTTGATGACATCCACCATGATGGGACACAGGACAGGCAGACATGCTTTGACCAGGGCTGTAGGCATTGGATCCAGGGAGCAGGTGGAAGCCTTTGCTTTTGTGACCAGCTGCACATGCAGCCACCTTCCTGGAACCGCTTGTGCATCCACTTGACCACACAAGCTGGCAGCTGTCCGCAGCGCATATGTTCGAACCTGTCTTCACCGCATCCACCACGCAGGTGGATGCCACAATCTTAGCAGAAAAAAACAGCTTAAGATGCTCTTAAAAACTTGAGTTGAATAAAAAACTTGAATAAAAATCAGATGCAGACCTTTGAGTAAAAACTTTGAGAATCCCTGCCATAAAGCATACACTGATCAGTAAACACTCCGCTGCAAATGTTAGGTATGCACACACACTCATATACGTACTGAAGCAGTTGTCCGTATAGTCCCAGGTTAATTTGGTGGCAGCTCCTACTCATCATCATCACACAGATGGCCACGGGAGAACTTAATTCTTCCTGTATTGACTTAGTTTGCGTCGCCAGTCCCTGCTGTAATGACTGATCCATCAACAAACCTACTGGAGGCTCAGGATGAGCGAGGTCCACGCTTTATGAAAGAGGGAGAGAGAGAGACAGGGAGATCGGAAGCAAGGGGAAGGCTTGGATGATGCATTCAAATGCACCTGCATAAACATTCCCAGTCTATGTGTTTCATACTGTCATGTTTTGCATATTGATATTTTTGCATAAATCCTTTTAATAAAAAAACAAACAAAAATAAAATATCACCTCAAAGAGTTATGTGACTTTTGACAATGCTGCCGCTTTATTCCAAATTTTACAGAAAATCTGATTAACTAAAGGCAATGTGCTAATGAGATGCGGCTAAAGAAAAAAATATGTCTTAAAGTAAGAATTAATACATGTTTATCCAAGAAGCATACGTTGCGTATGTTTGAGTACGTAAGAAAAAAGGTGGGATGAGTGGAAAGTTGGATTTCTTTTCTTACTTTCTAACCCAGTAATCATCTCAGAAGCCCTTAGATTCATTTCTCAACCCCCTTATGGGGATCCCAACCGAGGTTAGGAACCACTGTAACCGCTGGTGGTCCCAGGGGGCGGATGTAATGATTATCTTTACCCTGTGATGAAGGTAAAAGTCTGACACCTGAGTGCTGGAAAAATACTGTAGTTGTGTTGCTCTTGTCTTTCACTGGTGGTCAGATAGAGAACCAAAACTATGAGTAGTAAATGCAGCAGCCAGAAACTGCTGAGACCCCGACAGTCAGAAACCTGTATGATGTTAGGGCTAAGTATACAGGTTTATGAAGACCCAGGTTTCTCTATGCTTGATTAAAACACTGAAACATAGACCAGAAAGCCATTTTTTAGATTATTTTTTGGGCATTTTAGGCCTTTATTTATATAGGACAGCTGAAGATATTAAAGGGGAGAGGGGGGGGGGAAATATGACATGCGGCAAAGGGCTGCAGGTCGGAGTCGAGCCCGCTGCGTCTAGGAGTGAACCTCTGGTACATGGGGGCGCGCTCTACCAGGTGAGCTACCCAGGCGCCCCAAAAGGCCATTTAATAAGATTTAATCCCATTTGGTAAGATTCATTGTTGCTGATGTATTATGTAATGCTATTGTCTGCATTAAATTATCTGATGAGGATTATTTCTATAGAATTATTATACAGTTCAATTATTCTACTGCTTATTTCATTAGGGACTTAGTGGAACCACCGTCAAGGACCATTGAGACTCTTTTAAGGACCCTTTGAAGTCCACACACCCAAATCTGGGAAGCGGTGCGGGAGGAAGAGAAGCGTTAACTAGCTGCCAGGGAAGCCTGTCTCGCTCCTGAACTCTCTAAACTCCGACAAGTCCGGACTTCTCAAGCCAATTCCTCCAACATGATGGACGCTCTCTAACAGCTGGCTATTTCCACTTTTCCTTGTGGACTTCCCCCATCCCTCCTTCCCTCCCTCCAGCACTTCTTTTCTTCCCCTTTTCCTTAAAGATGCCTGCGAGATGAAAGGCTGCGGCCCTCACCCTCGCCTTATCACTGTCTTTAGAGCTTGCGAAAACTTGGCGGCACCTCAGCTTTTTAGAGAGAGCGAGAGAGAGGAGAAAGAGCGAAGAGAAATAGCGTTGGGGATTATAGTTCTGAGGACAAACCTGACTATTCACACTTGGCATTAGCAAGACAGCCCGGGTACAAGAAGGATATTTTTTATTCCCTTCAATTTAACTTTAATTACTCAAATCTCGGCGAGGGCACACAAGAAAAGCCCAGGCATTTGTGTCTGGGAGATTAGCAGACTGCCCTGCCAAGTCCTCGCCGGCGCTGCATCGTTAGATAGAATTCAAATTCAAATCCAGGCTAAAGACAGTGCAGCTGTCACCCCCCTGGCCTGAAAACCCCCTGGATCAGGAACGAGCTGTCCTCCCTCCTCCCTGCTTTCCCCAGGAGAAACCTAATCCTGCCTCCCTCTCTTCCTCTCTATCGTTCTCTCACTCTCTCTCTTGCTCTCTTTCTCTCTGTCTTGCTCTCTCTCTCTTGCTCTCTCTCTCTCTCTGAGGACTGTGACAGCTAAAATAAAGCCATTAAAGCCTCCCTGAAATAATTACTAATTAAACAATAAAAAAAGTGGGCTGTTTTTTGGTATTTCTTTGGCACCTTTCCTCAGGCTGGGAGTGTAGCCTGGCATTTGTAGGTGTCAGGGGTGATGTGCTTTCACAACTCCCCGGATCTCTTTTGAAGTGTGGTTAAAGGAGGGGTTTCTTCATGGACATATCAGGTTAAACAAGCACCTCCTTCAACACCTCCTACCCGCTCTCAGGGAAAATTTGCTGGGCTTTCCTTTCCTCAGTAAGTTTGACAATATGCCTAAATTCTGCTTCATCGTGACGTTTGATACAGCAAGTCTTGATTTGGGGGCTTGTTTAATCTTGTCAGTGAAGGACTCGACG
The DNA here is from genome assembly GCF_004354835.1 of Perca flavescens. Classification (NCBI taxonomy): domain Eukaryota; kingdom Metazoa; phylum Chordata; class Actinopteri; order Perciformes; family Percidae; genus Perca; species Perca flavescens. Next base: position 31,851,977 of record NC_041350.1, read on the forward strand.
GGAGAGCGTCTCACGCGACGCTGAAATCCCCACTAGTTGTTCGCCTTTCACCCGCAATTGACTTTGCGAACACCTGCAATGTCTTCGATAAGTAGCTCGTCTTATCTCCTTTGGGAGAGCAGACCCCATTATCGCAGGTTCGGGGGCAGATACCCCCGTCGTGCCGCGGGCTGCAAATGATAATCCATGCTGCCACACCGCTGAAATCCTGGTAAAGTGATCCTAAATTGACAAAACCCTTGGATCCTCTGGACTAGGTTAAGCCTCATCTATTAGTGCTACAGTAGCTTGGGATAAGGGTTCGTCAGCCTTGTGCCACTCCTGAGAACGTCATCAGCAATGCCGTCCTCTTGGTTATCTTCCTCTTTTAATCCCCGCAGACACTGCAATGCAAGAGGGGCAAAGAGTTCACCATTCTCCTCCCTTTAAAGTCTTTAGGTAATTTCTTCATAAAGTCATGTGGTTGGGTCTGTGAAAACACTGCATCGAGCCATAATATCAGAGCAGACGCCATTAAGCTTGGACGCAGAGTGCTGCAACTGGTTATTTCACTGGCCCATGAGTGCAGTAATTGATTGGCGTGATGGAATTAAGGGGAGACTTGCCGTGCTGAAGGCAGAGCTGGCACAGGCCTGATACATTAACTATCTGGCACAGCCCAGTCAGCCAGGCATCTGATTATGATTTCAAAGGACTCAGACCTGGACTTGATTAAAAACCACGTAGCTCTGCAAGGCCCCCATAGGCATCCACAGAGATGCCAGTAAGGGGAGCCACAGTGAGTAACAGCAGTCGTGGATGAAGTCATGGCACGCCAGCCTAATTACAGGTCCATTTAAGGGGGCTTGTTTCTACCAGCCAATCAAGTATGGTCTAGGAGGATCTGGGTGGGATAATGTTGTATACCTTTCTTGCAGAGTTGCACCCTGTTCTGCAAGAACTCTCAAGAAGAAATCATTGCAAATGAAAGTGTGGAAAAAAAAGAGGGAGGAAGAGGCAAAAAAGTCTACACCTCCTGGAGGAGTTCACTTGCTGCCTTCCTTACTGAGTTCTAACAAGCCGCAAGAGCCAAGTTAATAACCTTTATTCCCCCTCCCTACCATCCTTCCATCCTTCTTTCCCATCATCCCTCCTCAAACCCCTCCCTCATCATCCTCTCTCCCAGTCTGCTCTGGCCTAAGGCTGGGGATAGCGATTAATATCTGCCTAACTTGTTACCTAATTCATTATGGAATAGCAGTTAATTTGATTTGATATTATTTTATTAAAATTCTGTAATATATTAGATTGTTTCAGGCTATCAAAATCATTTTCCAATTATTAGGGTTATTCAAGCAAGTCCAGCTTTTTCCCCCCTTTGAGGTGAACGGCAGTTGGTCCGACTGTGAATACCTTAGCGACTACAACTCCATCCCGCCAATTGAAGGGAGACTAAAAGATATGTGTATGCATGATTACACCCCAAATGTTATTAGTGCTATAGATCCACACAGCAGCAATAGATTCGAGTGTGACTGGCTCAGCGAGGTGTCTTAAATGTGTTTGACTGAGCTCTGAATAAAATAAATCCAGAGAGATCTGATTTCTTTTTGTGCTAACGGCTGAACACTGGTGTTTTGGCTCTCAGTTAATTACTAAAACGCTTAAGCAACTCTGGCCTTTCTGAGGCATCAAGGCACAGTGGGCTTCGGCTCAGACGGATGTGATCTAAGCAACGCCCCCCCCCGTTTCTCTATCTCCGTCCGTACACACACATGCTCACACAAAGCTATCGTAGAACAGGGAGATATTGACTCGCCGTCACATCTCAAATACCCTGCCCACAGCTTCGAGGAGAGGGTTTTAAAGGGACACAACACCTTTTAAATCACAGCTGCTGTTTGTAAGCTTTTCATTTCCAACACCTGTGACCTCACTTGTTCCTCCTAGGGGCCAAACTGTGCCCTTACTTCAACCTGTGGTTACGCAAATTGGGGTGAAGGGAAATAGTTTAACTCTAAACTGGCTCCTCTGGGCATTCGCGCTTCGGGTTCGAGTTATTGCTTTGACTTTTAATGATGCTATGTTTCTAATCTAATGGAGCAAGCCTAGGCTCAGTTTTCCCCTTTTCTGTGCATAAAGGAAGTCTATAAGTGTGCAAAGAAGAGAACAATTCACACGTGGAGACATTCTCACACACGAGTCAAAGTACAAGTGCTCCATCAAAAAAGTGATTTGAATAAAAATTGAAGGGCTCTTTAAGCACCACACTTAAGTGGAAATACTAAACAATACTTTTTATCTCATGCCCCCATAACTGCCGTTTTAGCAAAGTGAGCTCTGGGCATTAGCTGCAGCAGCTCCGTGTTGCTAGCACCAATTTGGCTCGTTTTGTTTTGCTATTGACAGTACTCACATACATATAGCGATCAAGATTAATGTAAAAATTGCCCAGAGTTCTCCTTTAAGTACAGTAGTGAAGTAGTTCAAGTTTGACTAATACAACAAGCTGTTTGTCTGTTTTCATTCATTTTGTGCACACCATCACATAATAAGTTTCACTCCCTCCGGGGAAAAGGTAGTTTTTGCTGCCTTGGTATGTGTTCACTCTTATGTATAGACAAAAAAGGTGTGCGGTTGCCTCATTTCCTTACAACCTGTTTAACCCACTGACCTGATTTAAGGACGAGGACTTTTTATATCCTATTTACATGTCAAAGATTACCCAAAACTGCAAAGTTCAATTTATGTTGACTTGCAGATAATTTCCTTGTATATTTAATGAGGGAAAATTTCTAAAGCAGTCCACCTCTTGGAGAAATGCCTCCACATCTATAAATACTGGCCATACATTGAATTACACCCAGCTGTAACAGCGGAACCAGGTTGACATTGATGGCTTTTATTTGACCACAGACAGGTTTTCTGTCTAACCACCGTGTTCAGCGGCTCTGTCTGTGCCAAGGGGTACCCCAGGGCACTTGCTTAGTGCCCAGCCCGTTTCATGAGTTCCACCTCTCTGAAGCTCATAACTCAGCTTTGACAAGTTCTTGGCACCCACCCAAAGACATACCAATCTCTTGCCAATGTATGCAAACCACTCTTGCCCTGAGAGTTTGCTTTTTCCCCATACGATGACAATGGAGTCACTTTTTAACGCCCTACTTTTTATCTCTTATTGCATTCGCATAACCGCCCCCTTCTTTTTTCTCCCTGCAGTCACAGTGTTATCATGATTTATAGAACAGTCCATTTTGTTTTCAGTTCGAAGATGCTCAAATCAAAGTACCATTGCAGTACTTTATCTTGGTTTATTGGAAGCCACTGCATACTCCCCTCCTGGTCAGTTAAACGTATTTAAGTGTATATTTAGATAAAAAATAGTCTCTGAGCCGCAGATTTCATTGTTTTCCGTGTCAGTGATGAATCTCTCTTTTTTGATAGTAACTCGCAGGGAGAAGAAAAATGCAGGCTTGGCTGCACTATTATTTCCTTTGAAGAAAAAAAAAGGCACTCACGGTAAGGAAAGGGACGGACTCAAAATAATCTGATTACTCTACCTTGTTTTGAAAGTATACCATCTAGCAGCACATTCACCATTGTGGTTTGACATTTAATTAACATGTCAAAACATATTTTGGTTATTATTTCAAGTTTTCCCCCGGGGGTATTTGCCCACAAGCCTGGAATGTTCCCATCAATTACCGCCACTCCCTTCTCTTCTCCACTGGCTGTGAGGACACTAGAAGAGGTCACTGGAAAACCTGTCTTGCAGACTTGAAGCGCATTTAAAACACACCGTTCAAGGGGTTCATATGCAAAGTGAGGCGACGACAAGGCATGCTTATGTTGACTTGGCGGGCGTTTCAGAATACCTCACGAGATCTGCTTTTCCTCACTATCCTGCACACCCAACTCAGCAAACTCAATGAGCTTCCATGTTCTCTAGCAGTCAGATAAAGGGAGGGAAAAAAACACAATACACAGAAAACATGAAAACCCACCTTTGTCTAAATCAGGTAACAATACCTTGCTGTCTGTCAGGCCAACACAAAAGCCTTTAAGATGCACCCTGTTGTTTCTAAGTTTCTCAGAGAAAGCATCTGCACGGGCGGATGACGTCTTATGATTTATGCCATGAGGACACAGTATAATAGAACAATGGCCAGAGTCCTTCCACAGAACAAAAAGGGCTGCAGGAGAGCCGCTGAATGGCGAAATGCTGTCACTTATTGCAGGTAATATAAATGAAGAGAGGCCAAATTTGTTTTCCAGGGTACAATACCTTTTTGAGGTGTTTGTTGGTCATTACTGGCAAATCAACGCAGCCTTGATTAAGGGCCACAGACACCTCACATTTTGCATGGATACGTGTAATTCGGATCCTTGCTCTTTCCCACATACTTTATTACGGATGATGTAGCAAACAGAAAGTAGACATATTAGTTACAACACTCCATCCATATCTAACACGCTCACACAAAACGAGCAAAAAGGAGCCGGGGTTTTGTTTTCGTATTCAGCCCACTTCTTTGGTCACCACAACTTTTGAGTTTAACCTCCATCTGACTTCGACGCACGTCTTTTTAACTGCTCTCTACCGAGCGACCAGGGGCACTGTGTGTGCCTCCCTGCACCCTGCGCATTAAACCCTTCCCTCTTATGTTCTGGAAGATTGAAAGTGTCCAGCATTTTATTCAAATGACACGCTGCCTCACCGGGTGCCTCTTTTCTCTCTCCTCTATCTCCCCCGCCCCCCCTCTACTCCTTCACATTATTTTTGAAGACAACTGCAGGCGAGAGGATAAGAATCCCGGTTGTGGTGCTTGCCGGCACTTCTTCCTCGGCCCTGATTTGAATAAAGAGCTTTGAAATTAAGTGGACAGGCCCCATCATAAAAGCAGCGGTGCGCCTTTAAGAAAGCCACCGAGCCTGGGTAAATTATTTTGATTGACGGTACCAGGACTTTTTTTGCGAGCTGGCTGATTTAATTGCGAGTGCCAGGGGGCATCTTCAGGGGCCAGGTACCGGCATACCCGTTTGATCTCCTCTAGCCGTCTCCCGATGGTATCGGCCACCCGGGCACCGAGGGCCAGAGGGCAGACGAACAAAGGCAACTCTGTGTCTGTGAGACTCTCTCCCCTTCGCCTCCTCTGAAATAGAAAAAAAAAAAAAAAAAAACAAAGCTGTGGAATGGGCAGCCAAAAGTGTGAAAATGGATTTCCAAGCTCATTTGATGTTAAGTCTTTAGTGTCAAGAGTGGTATATTCATTGATAAAGAGACGAAAGAAGAGGTAGAGAGAGGGTAAGGTGGAGTTGTAGGGAGGGAGAGCAAGAGAGTAAAGGCAAAGAGAGCGAGTGCATCTTCTGACAAACTGCATTTCTTTATTTCCTGGATGGAGGAGAGGTGTGGACTGGGTTTCAAACGGGAGGGAGGATTAAGGAGAGGGGGCTTAATGAAAAAAAGCCTCCCTATAGTCAACGGACTGGCCCTGTCAAAAAGAAGAAGCCAATACTCACTCCCAAAAGCCAAGCCGAGCCACAGCCGGCAAACACACATACAAATGTACACACACCTCCAGACCCAACAGTTTTTCTTAAATCCCATCAAGCAAAGCCCAACACTACCCTATATAACCTATACCAATATCTCCACCAGCTGTCTGTCTCACACTCGCTCGCTCGCTCTCAGTGGAGTAAACAGCTAGAGAGCCAGTTGTCCTTATCAGTCCAGTACTCAATATGAACTGAACAAAGTAGCATGGCGGTAGCATCACATCTAGCCTCAGCGCCACAGCAAAATCATCCTGCTGTGTCTCTTCTGCTACAGCTCGTCCGCGGAGTTATTGCTGAAGATCTTCTAATTTATGTACATATAGAATTAGCTAAGCCATATTTTTTTGTTGTTCGTCATTAAATTTCCTTCTTTTCTGTGATGGTCCAGCCCCGGTATCAGCCATAACTACAGCAGATAACTTCTAAAATGTGTTCATTAAAATACAATTAGGCCTACTGCTACTGCTACCTTTTACCTGGCTGGATACACTAACACAGGCTTTTCCGGTGTTCAGCCGAATTCTGACATCCATCAATCACTACCTGTCATGAATCATTTTGTGACTTTGTGAAAAATCTGACCCGGGCAATAATCTGACCCGTATTAATAAAAGCTATATAAAAATAACGTTTTTTTTCACTGTTAGTCTCATTTGCTGTTACAGGTCATTTATGATCATCAGATGCAGGGGCGATTCTAGGATCTGACCTTTGGGGGTGCTCAGCCCCTAATGAAAAGTTGATAGCAGTTAAGCTAGGGGGGTTTGGGGGCATGCTCCCGTAAGATTTTTTTTTTTTTTAAACTCTTAAATCATGACTTCTTGTGAGTTTTGGGGAAAGAAATAGACAGATTGAGATATGCAATTATGACAAACTATCAACAGATTCAAGGCATCTGCTGTGAAAAAAGATGGAAACTACAAAGCATGATTATTGCAGCACACATACCCAGGGGTGTTGGACTGGGGGGGGAAGGGGACTGAGTGCCCAGGGCCCTCATGTGAGGAGGGCCCAAAAATATGCTAGAATTCATAGCTTTGGCTGCAGGGAGGGGCCCATAGAAAATGCCTTTCACAGGGCCCAGAATTTGGAGCTACACCCCTGCACATACCTTGAATGGTAAAATAAGCCGTAACATATTTTTAGACAAGATTATTCATGTTTTTTTCTGCTGTTGATTTTCAACTTTTTCATCTAATCTAATAATGCCTCTGAACCAGATGGGGAAAACACAACATCTCTTTTTCTTAAGACCCTAATCCTCCATGAAATGCATATGTAAATATAATGTGAATGGAATGTTTTAAGTGTTTTTGCCCGTATAATATATGTCCACTTTCTCACCTGGTTCTTCCAGGTCCCTCTCTTTGTCCTCTCTCTCCATCCTTCTCTCTCTCTCCCCATCCTCCTCTCTCCCTCTATCTCCTTCCCCTCCGTCATATCACTGACAATCACATACAAAACATTTTTTAATCAACTAGAAAATAATCTTCAAATAAAAGAGAAAATAAAACACAGTAGTCCTACTATATACATGTCTTATAGGCTACCTAGCCATTTTCTCACCTTGTTCATCTTGCTCTCTCTGCCCTTCTCCCTCTCTATTCTCCTCGCTCCTTTGTGCTGTCAACCAGAAGGCAAATGTAATCAACTAATCAACAGAGAATGCATTGTGTAGGCTACCAAAGTAGAGCTGATGAAGGTCCTGCTACTCCCGAAAACATGTCTTTTTCGCTTTTTTCTTTTATTTGAGCCGCTTGGGTACTTTTTTTTTCATTTTGGCGTTTAGACCATTGACATAACAGAAAGGTTTAGACCGTTTAGACTCGTCTTTCTCCGTCTCTGTGTACTTCCCATTTCTCCTGTCACCGTTTATCTATGGCGGCGCACTGTGGGACGGACTAGTCCATTTCATTGTGAAAGTAGGGGGTGCTGACAGCAAGCAGGGCGCCTGCAGCTGCTGGGGGTGCTGATCTGCCAATTCCCCACACAGTGAAATGATAGAAAACAGAAAAACGCTTCGCAGCACAGAGGATTATTTATATATTTTTTTAAGTTAAGTGGCTGCCCGGTTAGCCCGTGTCAAAAACCGCCACTACTTTGAGCACTAAACGATCTCACATTATCACAATAAGGACTTTATTTTCAGGGGTGCTGAGATGATATTTAGGGGTGCTTCAGCACCCCTAAAAATAGCCTAGCGCCGCCTATGATCAGATGGAAGGTTTCAGAAACGTGTGAAAGTTGCATATAGGCACTTTAAGTTTGCGTTAAAATCAGTACATTTGTTACGTTGTGCGTAAGGACATAATGTAATTACGCACGTGATGGAGAATCTGACTGTAGTTCTGTTTGTTCCGTAAAGTTGAAATAACTCTGTTTACTTTTTTATTTTCAAACGGAACACAAACTCCGGTTTATTTGAGTTTGCCGCTCTTATACTTCGTCACCTTACTGGTAACACTTTATTTAGATAGTCAATCTGTAGATGATCTACAAACTATCAACAAAATATTGTACTTTCATAACTGAATGTCTGTAGACATTCTCAACTGAATGTCTGCAAACTTTCAACAATTAATCTGTAGATGATCTACAAACGATCAACAAAATATCTTACTTCCATGACCAAATGTCTGTAGACATTCTCAGCTGAATGTCTGTAGACATTCAACAATTAATCCGTAGATGATCTACAAACTATTTTAATAACTGAATGTCTGTAGACATTCAACAATTAATCCGTAGATGATCTACAAACTACTTTAATAACTGAATGTCTGTAGACATTCAACAATTAATCTGTAGATGATCTACAAACTACTTTAATAACTGAATGTCTATAGACATTCAACAATTAATCTGTAGATGATCTACAAACTTTAACACTTTTATTGTGATAATCTATATATCTATAGATATACAAGTGCTTGAAACAGCGCATTTGTAGTGTATCAGTAACATATATATATATACTCAACAACTTTGCTACAACTTATTTGTAGCGTGTCAATAGCATCTCTAAAGTATTTTTAACCATATACAGCTAGCGCAAATCTCTAAGTCTATTAGCAGCATCACTAAGGCATCTGTAACACTTTTACAACACGTGATGTCATTCAAGTAACTATCTGTAGGTATGCTTTGTGACTATCCAAATAAAGTGAAACACAAGTGAAACTTAGTCGACTGTTTATGGCTTATCTACTTCACATTAACAAAATATATATTGATCAACATGTTCAGTGCGTTCACAAACTCTAGAAATAATCTATAGATATGCCTTATGACTATCCAAATGAAGTGAAATTTATTTGACTGGTTATGGTTTATCTACTTCACATTAACAAAACATCTACCGATCAATAGGTTCAGAATATTCATAAACTCTAGAAATAATCTATAGATATGCCTTATGAATATCCAAATAAATTAAAATTTAGTTGACTTGTTATGGCTTATCTACATCACATTAACAAAATGTCTACTTATCAAAAAGTTCAGTGCATTCACAACCTAGTAATAATCTATATGCCTATGACTATCAAAATCAAAATAAAACACAAAGGAAACTTTGTGGACTGTTTATGGCTTATTTACTTCACATTTACATAATATCTGCTGATCAACAAAGCGTCCTCTGGCATACTGACATAAAATAATGTTTAAATATAATGAGTGGACAAGGAATCTCCCAACACTTTGAAGAGACAGTTTTGTGCAATTAAATCAATTACAATAATTTTGTAGTACAAGATATTGAGCTGGTTTGCAAGATTAATTTGAATAGAATTGAATGAACCATGTTGTTCGTACAGATTTGTAGATAATGTCTTTTTTTCTGTGTGCAAATTTAGTGTTGATATTGCAGATTTTGACTTGAAAGCTATAGAATAACAGAATACACACCTTTCTTTTATGACAGAATTTGCTTTCATCAATCTGGATATAAGGACATCAACTCCACCTATTCTCTGCCCTTTTTGCTTCCGATGCTTTCTCATGCTTTTAAGACAGATGTGCCGAAGTTTCTTTGCCATCCTTGAGAGTGTGGCGCTACTCTTAGAAATCCCGTCTTGCAACATGTCCACTTGCCGCATACACAAACCTTGTGAAAATCTGGAAACATAATGTTAGACATTTGATTAATTATTGTGAAGAATGTACGTACATTTTATAAACACATTGCATGTTTTACAGGCAATTTAGCATTATGTGGCTAATTCTCAGTGGACATTATACAGTTTGTGTGAGATATTGTATAGTTTTCAGTAAAGAAATTGAGAAAGGAAATTTACACCTTCATTCATCCACTCAAAACAGGTCTGTATATTTATTAAATTCACAGTTTCTCGACTATGCTTTCAACCATCTATAGTTAAAAACACAACCAAATTCCAGCAAGTCAATACCCTAAAATAGAAAACAAATATAGCTGCACCTTGACAAATGCAACACTGTTTTTTTCTGGAGCAACGGTGTGACCAAACAGAAATATATTAAGTGCATATACAAGTAAAATCAGGTAACTGCATCCAATGCAAAAAGAATGTCAATTTAAAAGCACAATAAACCAACATGATACAAATGTGAAAAATTTTGAATTGAAAAGAAAAAAATATTGTTTTCTATGTGTTTATTCTAATGGCACAACCAACCTAACTGGATTTGAAGAATATAATGCAAGTAATCAATGGTGTTTAACAGTTGTCAAAGTAGTGTCTTCTGAGGAAATATAGAGTGAGTCAAATAAAGCTCTGCTTCTGGGCATTAGTGACATGCAATTTCACTTCTTTCTACATTGCTTGTCCAACCTAAAACTCAGACATGTCAAGTGTGAGCTGTCACTCACTTATCAATGTTAAGTTGCAGGCTCCCAACCTACCTGAGGGAGAAACCCTTGTTGATCATGTAAGTTACTGCAGTTACCTTTTATCTGTTATAACCAATAACATATTTAGAAGGTATTTACCTGTGAATGTATTTCATCCATGTAAAAAGGCTGGAGTGAGACAGATAGAAAATGGACCCAGTCCTAATGCTTCTTCTCAATCGTCGACATGTCTTTCTGTGGCACTCCCTGGAAATCAAATATTTTTTTATTTCATAGACTTGAATAGCCTTGTTGAGTAGACAAAACATTCAGTGCACATGGTTAAGTATCCTATGATGATCTAATTAAATAGTCGGCACATGCTAGAAAAGCTGGGCTAGGCAAAGCTGTTCTTGCTTATTGTTAAGAGGTATGCTGTAGTCTAATATTTCTGGTGTCATGTTGAATCTTAGGTTTTGATCATTACAGTAGACAAACTAAGTCATATAACAATAATAATAATCTCAACACACAGCCAGAAAATGACTGGCCACCCCTCTCTCGGTTCCTTTCATAGGTTTTACCTAATAGGAAATGTTTTCTAGCCAGTGTGCATCAATCTGTTGCTTGCTCTATCTGGTTTCAGACTGGGTCTGTGTAAGCACTTTGTGGCATCTGACTGATGATACAAAAAGGGCTATATAAAATAAATGTTGTTGATTGATTGAATAGCCTATGTTGTTTTCACACATTTAAATTAAGCATGCTTTTTTCCAACAACAAAATTGACTTGCTTCCAGCAGGTTGATACACCTAACATTACAATAACACACTACAGTTGGCTAATAATGACTTACCAGATGAAGTTGTCTGTGCACTGGTAGGAAACCATATTCATCTTATGTACACATTGCTTGCATTTCATCTTTCCTTTTAGCAGATGTTTTTTCTGCAGCCATTTGATCAGTTTTAAGCTGAATTTTTTGTTTTGTTTGACATAAACTTTATGAATTAGTTTTCTAATGCAACAGTCCATTATTATCATAGAGGCATGTAAAGGATTCAAAAGAATTTGAATAGAATTGGCGCACTCCTTGACTATATAGTAGCCTATTTGGCGCCCTGCCATTTCATTGGCTATCCCATCCCGGCACACGCCAATCCATTTTATCTTCTCCAGTCTAGACCAATAACAAATGAGCAGTTTTAGCTCACATCTGAGCCCGGGTTCTAGCTCACATCCACAAAGGCGAAGGTAAGCAACTATGTTTACATCTGTGTAATAACATATCTAACGTTAATGATGTAGGCAAGAAAAATGTAAACTGCTATCTCTGGCATGAATCACTGCTAATATACTTGTTCAGGAATAACCTAATTACCTTGAGCTTAGTTGACATTACCTGTCTAGCTCAAAGTTTTAATCACTACCTGTATGGTACAGTAGCTAACTATTACTAGTATCTTTCTAGAGTCCACACAGCATGGCCGCTCTGGGGACAAGAGGACGAAAGCGTGTCCATGACAAGGAGGAAGTTGAAGAACAATGTAAGTAGATGCTTAGTGATAAAGTTAGCTATGAACTAGCTTAGATTTGTGAAGGCTAGCTAGCTTGATAGTTCACATTAGCAATGACAAGCTCATAATGTGGTTTATTTGGGTGTTCCTTATAATTACTGGAGCAACTGTTTTTATTAATACACAAATTTGTATTGTAGTTATGTTTGGTCATTTCTTTTGTGTGCCTCATTTTTAGCTCATTAGCAGAAACATTATTGTGGCTATTCTACAAAACACATAGTTTTGAAAATCGGTGTCTGGTGTACAATAATATTGCTACAGTTTGTTTGAAGTTACCATGATGTGACGTTTGCAGTCTATGGCTCAAACACAACTAAAATGTACTTCATACTATAAAAATAAGGCCATAGCACAAGTTTCATTCTCAAAGTATCACATTTCGTTTACAAAGGTCTTAAATTATTTCTTGTCCTTTTGTAGGATTAAATAAATACCGTAACGTCATCATAAATAAATTCTTTACAATTGACTACTGGTGACTTGGATGTTATACGACAGTAGGCCTACAGGTACTGTTTACGCAGTGTTGGGGAGTAACGGAATACATGTAATGGCGTTACGTATTCAGAATACAAATTATGAGTAACTGTATTCCATTACAGTTACAATTTAAATAGTTGGTATTTAGAATACAGTTACATTGTTAAAATCAGTGGATTACATGACAATACTTCTCCGTTTCACAAGTTTATTCACTCTGAATAAATTAAGGCAACTTAATGCATTTTCCAGAAGCCCCGATATGAAATAGAAAAAAATAGCTATTTGCGTGATCAGTCACAATGGAGTCGGAACCGGCACGACAGAGCCAGGGCAGCAATAAGTTTCTATCTTGGAAATTCAAACAGCATTTCACATTAAAGAAGGAACAGGGAGAATGAAATACAGCTAACTGTGCCGTGCAGCCTCTGCTTGCCAGCAACCAGCCTCCTTTCAGCTCCAAATTACTCCACCTCCAACCTGAAGAAGCATCTTAAAGTAAGTTATTTATTTAATTAGCCAAGGGTAGTCGTCTGCTGTAGTTTTACTGGTCACCTTGCTATTTTAACATTGACGTGCGACTTTACATTCTCCTAGGTGCTGATGTACTAGCTCCACAGCCGTTTAAAGACTATAGCCCCGTTTGACATGCTAACTAACGTTAGCTAAAATTAGCTTGTGGTAGCTTAGACTGCAGTTCGATTTTTGTAGTAGGCTATGCAGTTCGGGACTACCAATACAATAATCTATCTGCTTGTTCAGGTACACATTCAGCTAGTTGGAATAAAAAGAACACACCATTATAGGCCTGTTTAGTAAGCTGGATGTGATAGCCGCATTCCTACACTTATAAAACGCACTTCAATGTGGAAGTAATCCTAAAGTAATCCAAGTATTCAGAATACGTTACTCAGATTGAGTAACGTAACGGAATACGTTACAAATTACATTTGTGGGCATGTATTCTGTATTCTGTAACGAAATACGTTTTGAAAGTATCTTTCCCAACACTGTGTTTGTGTTTTTCTTTACGCTCTTGACCGTGAAGTGTGTGCTGTTTGCGCGACACGTGTATGTATAATAATAACGGCGCAACATGGTGTTTTATAATAAATCTGTGGTGAGCAAGCTCGATCTGACCCTAAACATCCAAGCTAGGTCGCTAATCAATTAGGAAAGAAAACAAAGCGGAGCCCCACGCTTTATCTTCGCTACTTTCAGGCAGCCTAGGCACAGAAGCAGAACAGGATGAAACAATCACTAAAGCCACTGGCATTTACATTAGCATATTATATTACATTATATACAGTTTTGAAACTAATTGTAACACATTATAATGCAGAAGTTACATTTTTTATTATCCTATTTATTTTGAATTTTTTGTTTCATAGCATTAGAAGTCAAAACAATTGTCATATTATCTTATGTTATTATAGTACAAACAAACCTTACAAAGCTATTGGGAATGAAATATATGATTGTGTGAGATGAGTATTATAAAGAAAAGTTTTATTAAATACAGTACATGGTAAATAATTCTTTTGTCAGGCCTAAAATTCACATTGGGTTCCATTATATAGGCATGAAGTTGGCATTACATTTCATCCTAGGTGCTAGTAAAAATATCTTAAAAATTCTTAAATCTAACCTGAAGAATCCTGTCTGAAGCAGACCCATGCCTTGCTTCTATTGAAATTTATTGAAAAATGTTCTGGTACAGGATATAAAATCATCTATTCCAGAATATATATTTTAACAATTTAATGATTAAAAATGACTAACAATTAATAAATAAGTTAGCTTTATAATTGTACATTGCACCTTTTGATAGGCAAAATGCATCCAACCTATTCTGAAAAGAGTTAATTGAAGGGGAACACACAACTTCTTCTGGAAGCTTGTTCTATGATTTTACCGCACGGAGTGTGAAAAAATCCTTTCTCTTTTCAGAGAGGCATGTTCTATGATAAAGTTTTAAAGAATTCCCTCGTCTCTCATACCTATTGCTCCAAAACTGAAAGTTAGGCTCAACTGTTACATCATATATTCCCTGTATATTTGGAATACCTGTACTTATAGAGATGTGGGGGTTCTTGGTAGCACAGTGGTTAAGGAGTCAGACTTGGATTTCTGACTGGGCCAAATGTTGTTTACACTAAGTTGCTTCAGATGATGTCCCTGTACTTACTGTAAGTCGCTCTGAAAAATCGTGACTGCTAAATGACAAAAAGTACTGTACTGATTATTAGAGCAGGAAACACCTCAGTTGTGTTTTATAAACTCCTTAATACACAAATTAGAAATAATTTACAGTTGCTTCATATAAAATGTTAGTTGACATGTTGACCTTTTTTTAATTTATTGCCACAAAAAAGCCCCTCCTCTCTTCCCCACCTCCTTGGTGTTATCTCCTAATGTAGGCCCTTTACTTTTCCCTGACCTTGGTTCATTTCAGAGCATCGTTTCCTACTTACTTGGTAGTTGGAAGGACAACAATAGGACAACAAGGTCATGTGTTCTACAATTTAAAAAAGAAATGCCAGAAATGTGCAGTACTTCTGCTTTGATTAACTGACATCTTCTGTATTTGTTTCTGTCTGTTGCAGCTCAAGAAAATGAACTTACAATTAACCAAGAATTAATTATATGGAAAAATAAAGCAAAGATCCTCCAGGATCGAGTGGAACAACTTGAGAATGATAAAAAGTTTCTCGAGCAGCAACTGGCTGAGATAACTACTGAAACTGAGGGTAGGTAACTTGACCACAGTTTAATTTAATCGGATGTCGCACAACTAAAAGTAAACGTAAGCGGGAAGTGACAAGATTTGTATTGGATTTGCCTTGAACACAGTATTCAGTAAAGCATTATTTATTGTAATTTTCAATACACTGATATCATCATAAATGGAGAAATTATAAATGTTTGTCTAGTGGTTTCTTTAAAAATAATCATTTACTAGAGATGCACCGATTGCAATTTTCGGTAACAGTTGGTGTTGTGTTTCTATGGTATAATTAAATTGCTTTTGTGGTTTATATATTGAAAGGTTTAAAAAAACGTTTGACAGTAGGCGCAGCCAACACTTGTAATACGAACAGAAATTGTTGTAGCAGAATTTACACGTGCTTTGAGCATTATACTGAAAGATGAACGAGTTTAGCTTAATCACAATCTGAACCATTACGTTCGATAGACGTGAACCGTTGTGCAGCACGTGTAAATATGATGGGCACAGAATTGGAAATATGGTCACCGGTCATGGCTGATCAGCTGAAAACCGGCCTTTTCCTGTCACATGCCAAACAATCGGTGCATCTCTATCATTTACTCAACTACAAGTTCTTTACCATGCTATTTTGTTCATGGAACCTTTCTTTTTACTCAAGCACATTAGTTGGTCAATTAGTTAATTGTTAGGCATTTGAGGTAAAGACAGTCTGGTGGAAAAAGGAGCCTATATTCGTTGTAGTCTATAGCAAAATAACCCAAATGCAGACACAGAAGGCAGCGCTAAAATCACTAGTAGTGACAACTTAGGTCAAGAGCAGACACAAATTGTATACATACAGACAGGCATATTAGGGTACCGACATTAAGAGTGCAGGCTTGTAGTGTTGTACAGGCAGGGTTCATTTAGGCTGTGTCAGATTCCAAGGTAGAATCCAAAACGGAAGGCAGGCCCAGCTTGTTGTTTCCTGGTAAATTAAAGGTTAATAAGTAATGTAAAAGTAGTGAATGAAGAAAATGTTCACGTGATGTGACATGCAAATAAAATGTATTTTGTTTGTAATATATTATACAGTGACTGATGCTGTGCAGCCTGAGGAAAATGAAGAGAGGCCCCAGCTGACATCCCAGCAGTCTTTCAACGCTGACACCGATTCCAGCTCCAACTCCAATTCCAGCTCGGAGTCCGATTCCAGCTCAGAGTCCGATTTGAAAAACAAGAAGCAGAATAAAGAGAAGAGAAAGGGCAAGAAAAAGAAGGAAAAGAGAAAGAAGGACAAGAGAAAGAAGGATAAGAAAAAGAAGGACAAGAAAAAGAAGGAAAAGAAAAAGGACCAGAATAAGAACAAAAAAAGAAAAGAGTATAGAAGTTGAGGTAAGATAAAAAAAAGCAATTACATTGGAGAAATTGTTTTTATTTTATGCAAGGCCAAACTAAATTGATTTACAGTTTAACCTTAATGTGTGTTACAAGATAAATAAATCTGTAATAATGAAAAGTACCTCAATGCATGCATCATTCAGTCACCTAATTGTAGATTCTCTGATCTGTACAAAGTGTGTATGTGCCACTGGGAATGTGTGATGGATCTGCTAGCTTTTAGCTAGTGTATCAGTATTTCAAACCAATTCCGTTTAGGTGTTATCTGTTGGCTTACTAATACAAGTAATAAAATGTTACTTATGAATAGTAAATCAGCTTACCGTTGAAACACTTTGGCTTCAATTTGGTATTCCAGAATGGTATCAGCTTGGTGCCCAAATTATCCATAAAATAACACATCCAAAAATGTCAGTGTTTCCTTTAGGATTATTTTTAGCAGTGGGGACAGTCTCCATGAAACGGAGCTGACACTTAGCTGCAACACAAACTAATATATATTCACCTTTATTCACACACACAATGAGGCATATTTTCAGTTGTGATTAAACTGTATTTTTTGAGTTACTATATAGGCCAACTTTGATCTTGACATACAGGCTAAGCATTCTGTAGCAAATAACAATAAACCCACTATTAATTACATTATCTTAATGCAGTGTAACTACTTCAGCATGTAAATAATGCACCTAAAATACAAACGTGAGAAAGGGCATTGAGCAATCGCTATTATATTGAATCAACAGCCCTGTGCAATTTAGCTTGCAGGTGAAGAATACTAACAACGAAAATCCCCAGTTAACTTAATTTAAATTTGCAAGACCTATGAACTAATACAAGACCAGGCTTAAATGAACTGACAACATAAGTTATACCACTTACAATTCTCAAGGACGTACACACACCATCTCAACTGGCTAGTTATCCTCGTGTGTCCGCGCTATTCTCCGACACGCACTCTAACAACGTAGCACCTATTTCTGATACCGTGGGGGGCAGCCATGGTGGCGCCATGGTCAAATCAACATAGAGGGAAATGTCTATGGCTTTTCGAAAGGCGGGCGTGTCAAGGAATGCCGTGGCTGCCACTGCACCCATTGCTGAGCTGTTTATTGCAGAAAGACAGGTGTTGGAGCAATTGCCTTTTTGCAGAAAACTGTCCGACCTAGTGAAGTTATGCACTGAGAAAATAATTGGAGAAATTGAAGAAAAAGTGATAGAGATGAAAAGAAAAAGAGAGTTACTTCCATTCCAACTAAAATAAGCCTTCTTGGGGGCGACAGAAACTACTCACTATAGCTTTTTACTAAATGCTCATATTATGCTTTTTGGTTTTTACCTTTCCTTTATTATGTTGTCTTTTTTGTGCATGTAATAGGCTTCCAAAGTGAAAAAGCCCATCGTTTGTATTAGACGCTCTGTTTTTGTTTTAGATGTGTACATTTTGGTAGACGAGGCAATACAATGCTGTGATTTTTTGTTTCATTATTTGTTCTTTGTGAATGTACTGAACATGTTGATCAGCAGATATTATGTAAATGTGAAGTAAATAAGCCATAAACAGTCCACAAAGTTTCCTTTGTGTTTTATTTTGATTTTGATAGTCATAGGCATATAGATTATTACTAGGTTGTGAATGCACTGAACTTTTTGATAAGTAGACATTTTGTTAATGTGATGTAGATAAGCCATAACAAGTCAACTACATTTTAATTTATTTGGATATTCATAAGGCATATCTATAGATTATTTCTAGAGTTTATGAATATTCTGAACATATTGATCGGTAGATGTTTTGTTAATGTGATGTAGATAAGCCATAACAAGTCAACTACATTTTAATTTATTTGGATATTCATAAGGCATATCTATAGATTATTTCTAGAGTTTGTGAACGCACTGAACATGTTGATCAATATATATTTTGTTAATGTGAAGTAGATAAGCCATAAACAGTCGACTAAGTTTCACTTGTGTTTCACTTTATTTGGATAGTCACAAAGCATACCTACAGATAGTTACTTGAATGACATCACGTGTTGTAAAAGTGTTACAGATGCCTTAGTGATGCTGCTAATAGACTTAGAGATTTGCGCTAGCTGTATATGGTTAAAAATACTTTAGAGATGCTATTGACACGCTACAAATAAGTTGTAGCAAAGTTGTTGAGTATATATATATATGTTACTGATACACTACAAATGCGCTGTTTCAAGCACTTGTATATCTATAGATATATAGATTATCATAATAAAAAAGTTTGTTAAAGTTTGTAGATCATCTACAGACATTCATTGTTGAATGTCTACAGACATTCAGCTGAGAATGTTGAATGTCTACAGACATTTATTAAATAGTTTGAAGATCAAGATATTTTGTTTGACATTCAGTTATTAAAATAGTTTGTAGATCATCTACAGATGAAATTGTTGAAAGTTTGCAGACATTCAGTTGAGAATGTAAGATATTTTGTTACAGACATTACAGATTAATTGTTGAAAGTTATGAAAGTTATGAAAGTACAATATTTTGTTGATAGTTTGTAGATCATCTACAGATTGACTATCTAAATAAAGTGTTACCAGTAAGGTGACGAAGTATAAGAGCGGCAAACTCAAATAAACCGGAGTTTGTGTTCCGTTTGAAAATAAAAAAGTAAACAGAGTTATTTCAACTTTACGGAACAAACAGAACTACAGTCAGATTCTCCATCACGTGCGTAATTACATTATGTCCTTACGCACAACGTAACAAATGTACTGATTTTAACGCAAACTTAAAGTGCCTATATGCAACTTTCACACGTTTCTGAAACCTTCCATCTGATCATAGGCGGCGCTAGGCTATTTTTAGGGGTGCTGAAGCACCCCTAAATATCATCTCAGCACCCCTGAAAATAAAGTCCTTATTGTGATAATGTGAGATCGTTTAGTGCTCAAAGTAGTGGCGGTTTTTGACACGGGCTAACCGGGCAGCCACTTAACTTAAAAAAATATATAAATAATCCTCTGTGCTGCGAAGCGTTTTTCTGTTTTCTATCATTTCACTGTGTGGGGAATTGGCAGATCAGCACCCCCAGCAGCTGCAGGCGCCCTGCTTGCTGAGAGAGGTCAGCACCCCCTACTTTCACAATGAAATGGACTAGTCCGTCCCACAGTGCGCCGCCATAGATAAACGGTGACAGGAGAAATGGGAAGTACACAGAGACGGAGAAAGACGAGTCTAAACGGTCTAAACCTTTCTGTTATGTCAATGGTCTAAACGCCAAAATGAAAAAAAGTTACCCAAGCGGCTCAAATAAAAGAAAAAAGCGAAAAGACATGTTTTCGGGAGTAGCAGGACCTTCATCAGCTCTACTTTGGTAGCCTACACAATGCATTCTCTGTTGATTAGTTGATTACATTTGCCTTCTGGTTGACAGCACAAAGGAGCGAGGAGAATAGAGAGGGAGAAGGGCAGAGAGAGCAAGATGAACAAGGTGAGAAAATGGCTAGGTAGCCTATAAGACATGTATATAGTAGGACTACTGTGTTTTATTTTCTCTTTTATTTGAAGATTATTTTCTAGTTGATTAAAAAATGTTTTGTATGTGATTGTCAGTGATATGACGGAGGGAAGGAGATAGAGGGAGAGAGGAGGATGGGGAGAGAGAGAGAAGGATGGAGAGAGAGTGGACAAAGAGAGGGACCTGGAAGAACCAGGTGAGAAAGTGGACATATATTATACGGGCAAAAACACTTAAAACATTCCATTCACATTATATTTACATATGCATTTCATGGAGGATTAGGGTCTTAAGAAAAAGAGATGTTGTGTTTTCCCCATCTGGTTCAGAGGCATTATTAGATTAGATGAAAAAGTTGAAAATCAACAGCAGAAAAAAACATGAATAATCTTGTCTAAAAATATGTTACGGCTTATTTTACCATTCAAGGTATGTGCAGGGGTGTAGCTCCAAATTCTGGGCCCTGTGAAAGGCATTTTCTATGGGCCCCTCCCTGCAGCCAAAGCTATGAATTCTAGCATATTTTTGGGCCCTCCTCACATGAGGGCCCTGGGCACTCAGTCCCCTTCCCCCCCCAGTCCAACACCCCTGGGTATGTGTGCTGCAATAATCATGCTTTGTAGTTTCCATCTTTTTTCACAGCAGATGCCTTGAATCTGTTGATAGTTTGTCATAATTGCATATCTCAATCTGTCTATTTCTTTCCCCAAAACTCACAAGAAGTCATGATTTAAGAGTTTAAAAAAAAAAAGATCTTACGGGAGCATGCCCCCAAACCCCCCTAGCTTAACTGCTATCAACTTTTCATTAGGGGCTGAGCACCCCCAAAGGTCAGATCCTAGAATCGCCCCTGCATCTGATGATCATAAATGACCTGTAACAGCAAATGAGACTAACAGTGAAAAAAAACGCTATTTTTATATAGCTATTCAGTTATTAAAATAGTTTGTAGATCATCTACGGATTAATTGTTGAATGTCTACAGACATTCAGCTGAGAATGTCTACAGACATTTGGTCATGGAAGTAAGATATTTTGTTGATCGTTTGTAGATCATCTACAGATTAATTGTTGAAAGTTTGCAGACATTCAGTTGAGAATGTCTACAGTCATTCAGTTATGAAAGTACAATATTTTGTTGATAGTTTGTAGATCATCTACAGATTAAGTGTTGACAGTCTGCAGACATGCAGTTGAGAAATGTACTGATAATCTGTTGATAGTTTGTAGAGCATCTACAGATTGACTATCTAAATAAAGTGTTACCCGGCGGGATCAGCCACTGTTGCTACGACAACCACAGCTAGCATTAACGTTAATAGCAGCAGCGCCTCCAAAGAAGCTACATGTGTGTAGAAGACATGGGCGAAATTAAATTATGCTTGTTAAGCACTATAGCAAAAATAAATAACAAATATATACACTCTTTGTAGTGCAAATAACGTAAGTGGCCTGACGTTTATACTTGTGTGCTGGTGTGTGCGTCGAGCTGGCATATGTGTGTGTGTGTGTGTGTGTGTGTGTGTGTGTGTGTGTGTGTGTGTTTGTGTGTGTGTGGTAGAGCGAGAACAGTGCTTCTGCTGATGAGTCCCATGCACTGTGCAGTCAAACTTGAATCCACAAACTGTAAACAGGAGAACTGCTCACATGCATTTATGTACATCGTTCCATCACAGTCCAAAGAAAGGCCAGTGCTGAGTTTCAGAGATTATCTCTCTGTATGGCATGACCAAACATGAAAGAGGGACGGCGATTAGCTTCGGAGCGAGCAGCGACTCTAGAGTCATATAGTGAGAGAAACAAAGTTTCTCCCCTGTTCTTTCTGACCAAGGTGGAAAATCTGTAGCAGGAAAAGTTAACCCTCTCCTTGATTTCATAACGCCATACCTGTCTCTCCTTCGTTGACTGACTCGCTTGTGTTGTTTGTTGTGTGTCTGACTATGCATGCTTTCGAACACCCGCCCAAATCTACCTCTGATTGGTTTACCATGACATTTTACTCAACCTCAGTCAATCGTCAGCATTTATGTGCTTGTGTCGTGCACTGCCCACTGACCAAGGTAGAACAGTAAAAAAAGTCTTTGCCTCTCAGCTCAGACTCAGAGATCTAGTTGGTCTGATAAAAAAAAAACAGCTTCAAATATAGTAATACGCCGCATTTTTTGGCAGTAATGGTAACAGCGTTATTAAGATGGGAAGACTAATCAATTAGATTACTCATTACTGAAAAAAAGTAACGTCGTTATTCCCATCACTGTATATGGGAGAGAATGCACTCACAATGCAAATTTTGAGAATGGCTTGTACGCAGGGATAAACGGATGTCGGATACAATCCAAAACAAAATCCTTGAAATGTTTGGTCATGCCATACAGAGAGATAATCTCTGAAACTCAGCACTGGCCTTTCTTTGGACTGTGATGAACGATGTACATAAATGCATGTGAGCAGTTCTCCTGTTTACAGTTTGTGGATTCAAGTTTGACTGCACAGTGCATGGGACTCATCAGCAGAAGCACTGTTCTTGTGCATTGAGGACATTTTTCTCTTATTTAAAGAGAAAAATTCCTGCAAGGATATTGTTTCGACTGTGCATCAAGTATGTCTGGACGTTTAAATGGTGTGAAAGCAAAACTAAAAGCAGAGTGCCCAGGCTCTCTTTATGTCCATTGCAGTATACACGCTTTGGACCTCATTATGCAGGAGGTTGGGAAGGAAGTGAGACTCATTGCAGACACCTTCAATTTTGTCCAAGGAGTTTCTTTTGTCATCATAGAATCATCTAAACGCAAAGCTTTGTTCCAGTCCCTTTTTGGCAAAGAAAAGGTTGTGTGCAACTTGCTGAGGCTTTGTCCAACTCGGCGGTGCATTCGCAGTGCTGCCATTTCACGCGCCATCACCACATACTCGGTTCTTCTGGAGACTTTGGAAACACTGGAGCGAGATAAGACAATGAGAGGTGAGACAGGGCCAAAACCGCTGGATTGCACAAGTAAGCCAAAAGAGCGAGGACATATTTTGGACTGGTGTGCAGTGAGGCTCTCTTCGGGCCTTCAGAGGGAGTCGCCCAATGTCTGCAAGGCAAGACCTGCAAGGCAAGACCTGCATTGCTCGCACAGCCATGGAGTGCATCCAAGTGCTTTGGCAACGAATGCACAAACTCAGGGAGGACGAATCAGTAAGGGAGCTTGTGGATAAAGTGAACACCTGTGCAGCTCGCGACAACCTTGGGATGCCCCCTCCCTCCAGGATAAACAAAACTCCAGCTCGACTCCGCAACACCACAGAAACCAAATCTCTGCCGTCGCACTCAAGGGAGGCACTGTGGAGGAGCCAGTTTGTTGAAGCTCTGGACTTTGTTGAAACCAAGCTAGGTCGAAGATTCTAACCGGAACTTGTCTGGACTGAATGAAGTTCAACTTCCCCCAACAATTGACATATCACATCTCCAAATGCAGCTGACTTTACTGGGTGACCTGTCAAAGGGCCGAACCTTCAGCTCTGTTCAAGGGGTTGCTGAGTTTCTTTCAGGGCTGCACCCACAAACCAGGAGGCTGTTTTAAGACGTTGAGACATTAGCTAAACTATTTTTGTCTACCTCTGTCAGACCGATCGTTCTCTGCCCTAAAACAACTGAAAACTTGGCTGTGGAGTACCATGAGCCAAAAGAGGCTCACACACCTTGCTTTAATGCACGTACGCAGCAACATTTTGGACAGACTGGATGTATAAGCCCTTGTCAGGAGCTTTGTAAGCAACACACCTGAGCGCAAGGCCACGTATGGTGCCCTTTAAGTCAAGGTAAGATCGATTTTTATAATAACACATGTTGCAGTGTGTTTACTGAAATGTTTAATATATATGTTTAATATTTAATTCATTTAATCTGTATTCATGTCTCTTTGTCTGTATTTTAGATATCCAAAATTCTTCAACCATTATTGGTTATCTAGCAGTGCATTGTGTTTCATATCTTTTAGGCATATGTACATACATACATTTATCAGTCGCTATTAATATGTATTTTTCTTTACTTGTGTACTTACATTATCCCAAATGTTTCCAACACTGTTTCAACCCTGAGAAATCTGTTATTTTAATCAATAACGCAGAGTGTATATCGTTTGGTCTCCCGTCAATGGCGTCATATAACCTTTGACCCCTCTAGTTGCTTGCTTAGTTGTTGTAGTTAGTTGTACAACTCCCCCTGGTGCATAATGCTGCACAGCAGTCCTCACAGAAGCTAATGTATGACGCCTCAGCCTCTGTGTACTCATCCAGACTGAGATTAATTCATTTGCTCAATCTAATCCAGCTAGCACACCTCGGTCCGTCTGCCTCACTCCCCTTCGATAAGAGACTTCAGTCGGGATGAGAACGGATAACAGCCCTGAGGACACAGCCACAGCTAGCCCCCAGTCAGCAACTACAGGAACCCAGCCAGTACCAAACCCAGTGCCGGGTGATAACGATGTTAATGGCAATGACCAAAATTTTAATGATCCGTCGTGGTACAGACAATATCAGACCCCCAGGCCCCTGTGTCTGGTCGAAATTGAGCCGGGCAGCGGGCATCCAGACGTCTCTGGTCCGCTTTGGAGATGCCACCCGAGTACAACAAATTCCATTCACCCCAGTGCTGAACACCTGAGAGGGGACACTGACATGGGAAATATGTTGTTAAATTGTGGCTTTAGTTGCTGGGTAAAATGAGTGTGCATGTAAACAGGAGCGTGTTATTAACGAGCTATGTTCCTACAGCCCTATGTTCCCAAATTTCTAAGAATTTCTTTTTTCATTGAAAATTAGGCCCTATGTTCCCACAGCCCTATGTTCTCACATTTCTAAGATTTTTTTAAAAATTAGGCACTATGTTCCCACAGTTCCCGCATTTCTAAGATTTTTTTTTCCAAAATTAAACCTCATGTTCCCACATTTCCTTTTTCATAAATTTGTATCAGATTGTATCCCCCTTTCTCCCAATTTGGTAGCCAATTACACCCAACCTATTATCCAGTAGCGACTACAGATGGAATGTAACTCTAACCCTAACATAGGGCCTAATTTTAAGAAAATTCTTAGAAATGTGGGAACATAGGGTTGTGGGAAAATAGAGCTGTGGGAACATAGGGCCTAATTTTCAGGGGAAAAAACATAGGGCTGACCCCATGTCAACACACCTCTAAAGTCAGAATCCCTTAGCAGTTACAGTGCAGTAATACTAAATTATGTATATTAAATATAATATTATACTATATTACTTTCTATTCTATTCTAGAAAAATGCAATCAGCATAATTCATTCTGAAAGCCATGGAGGCTATAAATCCACATATTCTAATCTACATTTTAATAAAGAGAAGTGAGATTTCCCATTGACTCTTGGAAGACACTATGGAGAATCTCCAAAATTCAGAGCTTAAGCTTACCCTATATAACTGGATTTCTACCAGATTTCTTTCTGAGCAAACAGAAGAAAATAAATAAATACAGAGCTGGGAAAGACATCTCGGTTTATGAATATTTAAGAAATGTGACTTATATGTAAATTATATTAAAGTTTATATTTTTATTTTTATTTTATTTTTTTTCTGAGAAAATCAGTTTCCATCAGTGTAGTTTATATCAACCCGCCCTAATTATAGTCTGACATTACATTCATATAAAACAAAAATAATTAGCTGTATGGTGTTCACGTGTCTACTTCCTGGGATTCAGAATGACTGGAGATTCATCCACCTGCCTGGTATGACTTGGATGAAGAATCTCCAACTGTCCCTATTTTGGATTCACATCCATGTAGAAAGACACTGGCTTCTGTAAAATAATACTATTTATCATGTAAAATACACTATTTTCTCAGGATGGGAACACCTGGATGGGCTGGTGGACGTATGACATTTTGAGGGAGAGATTTCAGATTTAGATGTAGATTTATGCATTGTCTTTTAAATGAATTCGTTGCAATGGTGCACTTGTTAAAGGGCTTGTTTGTATTTGAAATCTCTCCCCATTCTCCTCTCAAACACTGTTTTTTCTCCCTCTATGAATCTAAGCAGCGTTCCACTTCACCTTAATTAACTTTGCATAGAGGCCTCTCTAAATTGGGATAATAATGTCAAGTTAAACCTCTAAAATTTGCACAGTTGGATTGAGTACCCATTGTAGATTGAAGGCATGTACATGATACACATTGCAATATTATTAGAATAATCTGCAGGCCAACATGTGTGTGTTTTTTAATATTGCATATATTGTAAAAGCCTGTAGGGTGGAGGAAACACTCATCTTAAAAAAATGTATGCCATGAAATAGATAATAAACAGGTACTTTAATTATTTAATAATTCACTCCCATAAATTAAAGAAAAAGAAGGTATAAAGCAGTGCAGCAGATACCGAGATATCTTGAATTACATTTTTTTAGAATGGGGCACGCCCCAAAAAATGCTATACCCTACATTTTCAATAATGCAACCAATAGAAAATTTTCGTTAGATGGTCACGGCCCGCACCCCTGTCCTTCAAACTCCACACCTGCAGTTAGTCTCGCTGGCTTTCGGTTATTAATTTGTAGTTTCCAACTGCTGCCAAGATAAGCCTTAATGACATTATCAAATTGATGGCTTGGATGTTTCATGCTAACACACTTTATTAACAAGTACACTCACCTAAAGGATTATTAGGAACACCATACTAATACCGTGTTTGACCCTATCCTATCAATATGGGCCATCATTTCTAAAGAATGCTTCCAGCACCTTGTTGAATCAATGACACAAAGAATTAAGGCAGTTCTGAAGGCAAAAGGGGGTCCCCCACACCATTACACCACCACCACCACCAGCCTGCCCAGTGGTAACAAGGCATGACTGATCCATGTTCTCATTCTGTTTACGCCAAATTCTGACTCTACCATCTGAATGTCTCAACAGAAATCGAGAGTCATCAGACCAGGCAACATTTTTCCAGTCTTCAACTGTCCAATTTTGGTGAGCTCATGCAAATTGTAGCCTCATTTTCCTATTTTTAGTGGAGATGGGTGGTACCCGGTGGGGTCTTCTTCTGGTGTAGCCCATGTAACGAGTGGTTATTTGAGTCAAAGTTGATCTTCTATCAGCTTGAATCAGTCGGCCCATTCTCCTCTGACCTCTAGCATCAACAAGGCATTTTCACCCCCCAGGACTGCAGCATACTGGATGTTTTTCCTTTTTCAGACCATTCTTTGTAAACCCTAGAAATGGTTGTGCATGAAAATCCCAGTAACTGAGCAGATTGTGAAATACTCAGACCAGCCCATCTGGCACCAACAACCATGCCATGCTCAAAGTTGCTTAGATCACCTTCCTTTCCCATTCTGACATTCAGTTTGGAGTTCAGGAGATTGTCTAGACCTGGACCACACCCCTAAATGCATTGAAGCAGTTGCCATGTGATTGGTTGATGAAATAATTGAATTAACGTGAAATTTAACAGGTAATAATCCTTTAGGTGAGTGTATATTGAGAGACACTACACGCTCTGTGCTTATTCTTTAGCATATAATGTTCTGAATGAGAGTAATCCAGTAGTAGGGGTTGACAAATGTTATATATAAATATATATATTTGGGGTGCACTTGTGACAACCCAAGCCATGAGGAACCATTCAAGTGGTGCTGCAACAGTGCAGAAATGTTCCCACAGGACAAAATGGCAAGGTAGAAGGTGATGTTTACTTGATTACATGTCTGAGGTGTCCATGTGCACTTTTATTGACCAGCTTCACTAATCTGTGATGAATACATTGCATTTGTAGCTGCTTCACAATAGAAACCTTGATTCTAAATCAGTGGTTTGCATTGGTAGTTACTTAAACAGCCATGGATTATATCAGTTACGATAACATTGCATTCATCAAAGTAATTGCAGAGATCCAGGAACATGAGATATTGCTAAAACAATATGTCCATTGGGGCAACAGCAGCCCTGCTACCATGTAGGATCACAACAGTGCAAGTCAACACAGTTACTGTATGCTCTGCTCTGAGGCCACAGTGGAAACACATGTTATCACATCTCAACTTGGCAAGGCACTAAAACAGGCTATACAGCTACTGTATATAAAGCTAAACCAGGACTCAAAAACAATACTACAGTACCAACACATAGAACCGGTTCATTGCTACAACCTAAACCGAGGCGCAAAGCTTCATCCATTAGTCGACATTTCAGCAGGTTTGTCTCCACAGCCCTGCAGTCTGTTGATCAACCTCCCTGTCTGGATCTCACCAACTGTCTAACCCACGCCACTCGTCTAATTCCCAACAAGCTGATTTCCATCCAAGATTGTTTAACCGAGGACCTGCATTGTTTATTTTGTTATATAAGCCCTTTTTTCCCCCTCCTCTATTCCCCAGATTTAGCTAATCTGACTATTTACAAATTAGCATTCTCCATATAGAAGACCCTCATTTCCAAATAAAGACCAATGCTTCCAGGGGACGCTGAATCAGCTGGTATTGGCTGATGCTGTGTCTCCAGAGCACCCAGTCAGACACACAGGAGCTTCCTCTTCTATACCTGCCATGTCTCCACAGTCGAGCTCTGCATTTCAGCCTAAGCCTGATGAGGCCCGATTTATTTACACCCGTGGGGCCGGACTTCGGGCCAATTTTCACATTAGAGTTCACACGCGTGCCGGGTATCAGGGCCTATATAAAACTTATAGACATTTTCATGTTTTAGACATCCAATCAATTAAAAGAAACTATGAGATGGGCTGCGCTGGTGGAAACAACACGAGACCATGCTACGCTACTGTTAAAGACGGTGCTTCTGGCTGTAACATGGATATGTTTAGATTGTATAGCCTGTTTGTTTTTCCTGCCTTAGCTTGTCAAAAATGCAATTTTACTCTGGTGGTGATAATTAACATTTAAACTAACAATGTGAGATGGTTGAAGTGTTTTATATCTATGGGTTTTATTTTAGTCAAGACAAGTGTTGATTTAAGAGGCTAAATTGATAAAAATGTGGTCAACTCACTCAAAACATTAATTAAACAGACAAAAAATGCTCCAAATGCTCTTAATGAAGAAAGGAAAATAAATATTACCACTATGCCATTCAAAAATAAGTATTTTAATGTCTACAATAGTAGCCTATAGGCTGTGCTAAGGGGAGGAGGGGAAAAAACTTGGGCCTAGAATTCTGATAAGCTGTCGGACAAGGGCCGGGCTAGGGAGACGCTCCAGCCCTGGCCTGAGACGCTCAGGCCCTGGCCCAGTCCTGGCCTGAGACGCTCCGGCCCTGGCCCAGTCCTGGCCTGAGACGCTCAGGCCCTGGCCCAGTCCTGGCCTGAGACGCTCCGGCCCTGGCCTGAGACGCTCAGGCCCTGGCCCAGTCCTGGCCTGAGACGCTCAGGCCCTGGCCCGAGACGCTCCGGCCCTGGCCCGAGACGCTCAGGCCCTGGCCCGAGACGCTCAGGCCCTGGCCCGAGACGCTCAGGCCCTGGCCCGAGACGTTCAGGCCCTAGCCCGATCCTGGCCCAAGACGCTCTGGCCAGGGCTGGGCTAGAGCCAAGATTTTAAGCCTGTGCAGGGCTCTACTCCACAGGCCGTTTGATTGTTATGTGTCTTTCTATAACCCCAGTTGGTTTAAATGACTTTGATGTTGAGTTACAAATTTCCCATCAACCCTCGCAATGAGGTGCCATGGAGCTTCCCTGGAGAACTGGATGCAGCCAGGCCCCCAGGAAGTGTGACAGGACTTGAAGCCAATTTGACATAGCGGCCAAACAGTGGAATTGCAACTTCTGTGTCCGTAACAATGCCATGGGCTCTAGGTCTGGGGTCTCATTTATGAAACTGTGTGGGGAATTTGCGTCAGAAATGGCACACGGACGAAACATAGGATGTGAGTACGCACAGAAATATTTGGGATTCATATAACTGTGCGCATGCGCGTCCTACGCCGGATTCCCTTTATATGTGGCGCAGCTTTGGCGGCCGAGAAAGTGTTTATGCCACGGGACGCCAGAGCTGACCCCTCTTGAAGTGGGACAGGCACGGCGTGGTTTCTCCAAGTGCTCCTCTGTAACACTGGGCACAAAACATCACAGAGGATATTAAATGTAAGAATGGCCTCATGAATTCTTCACATCAACAATGAGAGGCAAAATGTTTCTCATTTCATCCGTTTCTGTTCGTACGCCTGGGTCAGAGTGTCCGTGGAGGACCGCACATTTTCCCGTCAAGTTTGTTTTTTATAAATCCCAATTCTTGCATAGAGAGCGGCGTACGTCTTCTTTTGTGCGTACGCCACCTTTATAAATAAAGCCCCTGGTGAGGTGGCCTTCGGTTACTGTGGCCCTGCTCTCTGGAACAAGCTGCCGGATGAAATGAGATCCATCACCACTGTGTACACATTCAACAGCAAACTCAAAACCTTTTTATTCTTTCAGGCATTTGTTAATCAAAGGATGTGTGTGTGTGTGTGTGTGTGTGTGTGTGTGTGTGTGTGTGTGTGTGTGTGTGTGTGTGTGTGTGTGTGTGTGTGTGTGTGTATTTTTGTTGATTGCTTTGTTGTGTTGATGATTTTATTGTGTTCTTATTTCTATTAATGCTTTGTTTTAATGTGTATTGTGTTTTCTTATGTTAGGCACTTTGGGTTTACTTGTAATTACTTGAGAATTCTCTCAAATATTTGTCATTCACACGAAGGCTAATGTTGACAACTATGGAGTTATATTCCTATCTTTATTCAAGAGCGCAATCTTTCAATTTGAGAGCATTTCTCACTGATATTACGTTCAGATTTTGTAATACTTTCCCTCAAAACCTTGCTCTCACACTCAAATGGTCATGCTCGCGCTTGGATTTGCTCTGCTTGTGCTCAAACTTTGTGCTCGGACTCAGATATGTTGTTCTGTGGACAGATTTCCTGCTCTCAGCTTTGAACCTTCTCCTCGCACTCAGCCTGATTCTGCGCGCTTGCAAATCTGCTGCTCTCGGATCTCTCCTGCGCGCTTGGATTTTTCTGTGTTACAACACTATCAAAATTCCACAACCAATAGAATGCCAGGTGTAGTGTTGACCAATGAAATGATCCCTGCCCCGTTGAGGGTGCGTTCGTTTTATGTGAGAACATCCGTTGCGGCTGGCTCCTCTGTAACCATGGGTCTGTAACCCAAGTTTATTTAACCCCGCCGTCCATCGCTTTATTATTAGTATATGTCAATAATGTGCACAGAATGGTCGACGGTCTTTCACCTGCACCCATCAGGAAACGGGAGAAAGCTTTGAAGTGGGACATATCAAGCTACGTAGCTACACAACTATGAGGGTGAGTAACATAAATTAAGCACATAGCATATGGCGCTAGCCTAGCTTGATGTCTGTAAACAAATAGCTTTTCTTTAAATCAGTAGTTTAGCTAGCTAGATTGAACGACATATGACAGACAGTATGTGTGTATTTACAACTGGTATTTAATGACACCACTTTGTAATTTGTCCTCGTTTGGTTAACCATGTTCCTGGGGATTTGGCTAATTTCAGACATGTTAGAGGCAATTGTAAAACCTAAACTGTAATATAACTGAAAAACAAAAGAAACTGGATTGTTTGTATCAGTTTTTACATCACTGTTGCATGTTTTTCAGATGTTCTAAATTCTTATAACATTATTTTAACAATAAATTCAATATATATATATATATATATATATATATATATATATATATATATATATGTATAGAAAGTTGTAAGTACAATTCCACTCCTATAATAAAACACTATTTAAAATAGCAGTTATTTATTTTTACCCTTATGAAATCAATACAAAGCAAATTGAACAGAAAAAAAACAAGTATTTTGTTTCAGTTTCCCTTCTTCCAGGTGGGGCTGAAGTACCCCTGTTGAGCTGCACCGTGTGCATGGACCAGTGTTGTACAACCACACTACTGTGTTGTTCCAGTCAGTACATTACTCCAAACGCAAAATCCCATTGGTTCCCCCTGTACTCACCTGTGTGCAGAGGGCAGGCATTAGTGGCACAAACCAGGTACGTTGGCAAGTCTGATAATAATTTAATTGTAAAATCATGTTATATACACTTATTTCTTTCTTGCTTAAATTCACAGGGTGCACAACAAGGCCCAGGAGAGACAATTACTGTGATGTCCACAAATCCAAAGCAGAGAAGAGAATGTAAGGTAAGATAGTAATGATGTTAAAGAAAGCTATGTACACCTAATACCTTATGTGTTGATGTCTATGAATTTGTTTTAAATAGGAGCACACTATACAAAGACAACAGTGGAGAGTTCCTGGATCGGTCTGTCCTCAAAGTGCCAGAGATCTACAAGGACTTCACCCGTTTCTGCACCATCACCTGCATAATCCAAGTGATAAAAGAGAGAACTAACTATTTTGTTCTCTGCTTACATGAATAGGTGCCTGTAATGTCTGCACACATAAACAATCAATTAATAAATGTTAAGTATCACTGATATTTCTTAAATCATTGTGGTTTTTCAGAGCAATGAGATTATTAAAGCCATGTTCATACTTGCAACAAATTAAAACCCTTATCAAGGCAAATAGGTTTTTCATTTTCTGTAATCTAAATCTAAAAACAGTATAATTAAATTTACCAGAGTGGACACTTGCAGGTTGTTCAACAGCTTTAATTTACCTTGTCAAAACAATAAGTAATTCATAACCAACTGCAAAATATTTGACACAAAACCTAAAAAGCGTATGGTTCATACTCCTGTGAAGCAGTACACTTTGCCTGTAGGATTTACTGTAGCAGGAACATTGATATTGGCAAACTGATGACCCAGGTACAGGTGAGTTTGTGAGCAGGGTTATGATATGAACTAAAATAAAGATAAGATAAGCCTAGTGTTCACAAGAGGGATAATTCAGGTATTGCAACACAAGTTATAGAATAATTGAATTAAATAGGAGGTATATATAACTAGTAGAAAATAAATTAACTAAACAAGAGCAATTAAGGCAAAGTTATGAGGTAGTAGCAAGCTAAAGTGACGAATAATCAATAGCAGTGAGTCACATCAACAGTGTACACCAGAATAATATATACTGTGATTAAGTAATGATACTTAGTGTTGTCTGTAGACTACTAATATAACAAAACAACGATGCAGTATGGAGAACAACCGAGTCCCATATGACCCCAAGAGACTTTAATTGCAGCTGTTGATGATGTTGCAGATGGTTGTAGTCTGTAGCCAGTCATACAGTAGGTAGATCTGGAGCAGCAGGGTGACTTCTAGCTTTCATGGGCTGGTGATAAGACTCTGCTGCTATGATGCAGCATTGGTCGAGCCCTTCATTCTCAACTGGAAGAAAAGAAAAGAGAAGAAAATGCTTGTTTTTTCTGTTCAGTTTGCTTTGTATTCATTAAAAAAAACTGCTATTTAAGGAGCAAATTATTCTAGATCTGTTTTTATTATAGTGATAACATTGTACTTAAACATTACAACTTTTTTATACAGACTGATATGAATCCATCATTTTCAAACTAATGTTATATGAAGAAATGAAAACTAAATTCTGATGAACAACACACAGCTGTGATGCAAAAACGAACACAAACAATCCAGTTTCTGGTGTTCTTTCAGTTATATTACAGTTTAGGTTTTACTCTTGGCTCTAACATTAAATTAGCAAAATCTCCAGGAAGGAGAGGTTAACCAAACGAGGAAAAATACACATACTGTCGGTCATATGTTGTTCAATCTAGCTAAACTATGAAGAAAATCTATTTGTTTACGGACATCAAGCTAGGCTGTATGTTAGCATGTTTGAAATTAGCCAAATCCCCAGGAACATGGTTAACCAAACGAGGACAAATTACAAAGTGGGGTCATTAAATACCAGTTGTAAATACACACATACTGTCAGTCATACAGTATGTCGTTCAATCTATCTAGCTAGCTAAACTACCGATATAAAGAAAAGCTATTTGTTTTTTTAGGCTAGCTATGGCTAGCGCCATATGCTATGTGCTTAATTTATGTTACTCACCCTCATAGTTGTGTAGCTACGTAGCTTGATATGTCCCACTTCAAAGCTTTCTCCCGTTTCCTGATGGGTGCAGGTGAAAGACCGTCGACCATTCTGTGCACATTATGGACATATACTAATAATAAAGCGATGGATGGGCGGGGTTAAATAAACTTGGGTTACAGACCCATGGTTACAGAGGAGCCGGCCGCAACGGATGTTCTCACATAAAACGAACGCACCCTCAACGGGCAGGGATCATTTCATTGGTCAACACTACACCTGGCATTCTATTGGTTGTGGAATTTTGATAGTGTTGTAACACAGAAAATCCAAGCGTGCAGGAGAGATCTGAGAGCAGCAGATTTGCAAGCGCCAGAATCAGGCTGAGTGCGAGGAGAAGGTTCAAAGCTGAGAGCAGGAAATCTGTCCACAGAACAACATATCTGAGTCCGAGCACAAAGTTTGAGCACAAGCAGAGCAAATCCAAGCGCGAGCATGACCATTTGAGTGTGAGAGCAAGGTTTTGAGGGAAATTATTACAAAATCTGAACGTAATATCAGTGAGAAATGCTCTCAAATTGAAAGAATGCGCTCTTGAATAAAGATAGGAATATAACTCCATAGACAATAGTCCTTCAGAGGATTGCGCCCGATGCACTAAATCTCGTCATGGGTGATTTTAACCATTGCGGACCAGGGCGGGCCCTGTGTAACTTTTATCAATATGTGACTTGCCTGACACGGTTAAAGGAGAATTCCGGCCAATTTTTACGTTAATCTTGAATAGCTAAGTACTTTCGATAGAAAAAACCCCGACCCGAATCAGTGCAGGTAACACTGAGAAGCTGCAGCACGCATTACAAGCGTCCCTGAGCTAAAAAACGGCAGTGCTGGGGCAAGTTTTAGAGTGCCTTTGTGCCTCTTAACAGACACAAAATGCAATTAATATGTCTGTGCCACAAGAACAGGGCCCTTACGTGTCAACAAGATGCGTTTTCAACTCAGACATTGTTTAAATTCACCTACCCTGGTCCCTGTCTCGATCCTGCCAGCAGCTAGCTTGCCCTGCTAGCTGATAGCCGTTAGCTGCTAGCTGCCGTTTGGTGAGTGTATTCAGACAGGCTTCCGTGATAATCATCCCAAAAACAATCCACGGAGCGGTGGTGGTGTGGCTATGTCCTCCAGAGGACAGGTCATGTCATGTCTTGAAGTGTATTTAAAAAAAAACAATAGTGCGGTAGTAGCTGTTAGCTGCTAGCTGCCCTCCGGTGAGTGTGTACAGCCAGATAACTGTTAGCCGTTAGCTGCTAGCTGCCGTCCGGAGAGTGTATTCAGCCAGGCATCTGTGCTAATCATCCCAATAAAAAAATCACGGGCGCCCGGTGGGTTGGTGGATATCCTGCATAGGACAGATCATGCCTTTGCAGCGAAAGGTTTAGATTATTTCCCCCTCAAAATAGGTAATTTAGCACTGTAGTGGTTATGACCATATCAGTGACTATGTAACTACATGGAAACGGGATAAACGATGTCTGTGGCTTGCACAGTAATAGCGTTCTCCTGGGAATTCAGTTGTAGCAGAAAAAGGTAAACAGTAATTTTCAGATTGGAGCGTAGTGTGTGTGAAGAGTGAAAAGCGGAGTTGTTTATAACGGAAGAAGCTTGGAGTATGAAGAATATAGCAGATATGCAACACACGGAAGAGCCTTTTGCGTTTGATGGTCATCCTTATTTATTCGAACCAGAGTATACAGATGAAGAACTAGCCTCAAGAGTTGGAAAGAACGAGACTGACAGACAGAGGGGAAACAGGCAGATGAACTTGCTGCTCCAAGCACAAGCTAAAGGTAGCCTTCAGTAACTGGGGGACATAGCCACACCACCGGGCGCTCCGTGGATTTTTATTGGGATGATTAGCACAGATGCCTGGCTGAATACACTCACCGGACGGCAGCTAGCAGCTAACGGCTAACAGCTATCTGGCTGTACACACTCACCGGAGGGCAGCTAGCAGCTAACAGCTACTACCGCACTATTGTTTTTTTTAGGGGGGAATACACTTCAAGACGTGACATGACCTGTCCTCTGGAGGACATAGCCACATCACCACCGCTCCGTGGATTGTTATTGGGATGATTATCACAGGAGCCTGTCTGAATACACTCACCAAACGGCAGCTAACGGCTATCAGCTAGCAGGGCAAGCTAGCTACTGGCAGGATCGAGACAGGGACCAGGGTAGGTGAATTTAAACAATGTCTGAGTTGAAAACGCATCTTGTTGACACGTAAGGGCCCTGTTCATGTGGCACAGACATATTAATTGCATATTGTGTCTGTTAAGAGGCACAAAGGCACTCTAAAACTTGCCCCGAGCACTGCCGTTTTAGCTCAGGGGACGCTTATAGTACGTAGCTGCAGCTTCTCCGTGTTACCTGCACTGATTTGGGTCGGGGTTTTTTCTATCGAAAGTACTCGCGTAGCTATAGCGATCAAGATTAACGTAAAAATTGGCCGGAATTCTCCTTTAACTAAATGTTTGGACTTGTGTTATGAGTCTATAAGAGGAGCTTACAAATCTCTAAGAGAGCACCTCTCGGGATATCGGACCACTGCACTTTTTTTTATTACTTGAATTTCAAGGATCAATAAAGTATCTATCTATCTATCTTGATTTAGTTTTGTCATACAAGCTGGTACTGAAGAAACATTAACCAGAGCAGCGTTTAGTTCTGGTTTGGTCAGCTGGAAATATCCAATGTCTCCAGTTATTAACTGAAACGGTGTCTGCTTATATCACCTTCTGTGAAGAGTTGATAATTCCCCGAAAGGAAGTTTCCATTTACCCAAACAATAAGTCATGGGTGTCCAAATCTGTGAAACATTTAATTAACCAGAGGAACATCAGTTTTAATTAGGGTGATGTAACTGGGTATAGAGATCTGCCGTGGCAGCAACGTGCCAGATGGTGATGGAGCAGGTGAGGATGGACTCGATGATGGCAGTGTAGAAGTGAACCATCATTGCCTTTGACAGGTTGAACTTCTTCAGCTGCCGCAGGAAGTACATCCATTTGATGATGAGGAAGCTGATGTTCAGCTCCCACTTGAGGTCCTGGGAGATGATGGAGCCCAGGAAGTGAACAGACTCCACAGTGTTGACAGGCAACAGTGTTGACTGTGGAGCATAGACTGTATAAAACTAAGGACGGCCTGTATGTGATGTCACCCATTGGTTTCTGAAGAGCCCACGTTGAGCTCAAAGTGTGCGACTCCTGCCGTCGCCATGTTGGCAGTGCTGACGTCAGGAGGCGGAGCATGGGTGGATCTGAGGCGGACCAGGCGGGTTGAATGAAGCCCGGTTGCTGATACTACGCCCACTTACCTCAACGCTCCCAAGCTAGCAAAGGCTAAGAACGTAGGCTAAGGATAAGCTACTCTGTTGCTAGCCCTGTGGTGATGCTGCTTGCTGGGCTACTGCAGACAACTTACTGCCGAATGGTTCGTCCCAGCTTGTTTAACCCGAAATTATAAAATAAAACGTAATATAAATATTTGTCACTACTTATAACCTAACTTAACATAAGTTATTACTAACGTTACACAAGCTTAAAATGTATAACGTTAAATACTAAAACATCCAAGTCCTATAACGTCAACCTGCAGGCCGTCCTGGAGAGCGATCGGCAGCCTGGACGGACCTCATAACGGTTGCAACTCAATTTCTGCCATTGCAAACCCCAGTCCCGGTGCTCAGTCACAGTGGGGGGCCAACGACGAGGAGACGGGGCACTCCTGGATCAGACTACGGCGCTGGGGTTTGCGATGCCTCAATCCGAGCTGCTGCAGCGGCTATGCCAGGTCCCCCTCAATCCAGTCACCTCGAACACTGTACAATAACGTTACATGTTTAAAGAAACATTTGAAGCACATCAATATGCAACGTTGCCGCACTTTCATAATATTAATAATAAAGATACGTAAGTCTTTAGATTATAATTTCCCACGCCGCTGTAAACCAGAGATGCGTTCAATGAATCTGTGAACTTTAGGAGCACGACAGACTGGTGACTGGAGGTGCACCTATTGGTGTACAGGGAGAACATTAACACATCATTAAAGTCCCATGGCATGAAAATTTCACTTTATGAGTTTTTTCAGGGGCTAGAAATGGCGATAGGTGTAAACCGAGCCCTGGGTATCCTGCTCTGCCTTTGAGAAAATGAAAGCTCAGATGGACCGACCTTATGATGTCATAAGGAGTAAGGTTACCTCCCCTTTCTCTGCTTTGCCCGCCCAGAGAATTTAGCCCACCCATGAGAGAAAGACATCATGGCTTTCAAATGAGCAAAGTGGCAGTTGGTCAAGGCCACACACCCCCTATGCACCTTGCCCCCCCCCTCTCTCAGAAATGGCACATCCTAAGGAAAGATCATTGTGGGACTGGCTCTAGTGGCTGTAATTCTGCACCAAGGCTGAATTTCGTGAAAGAGACTTCAGATACAGTATTAGGGGACCACTAAGGTCTATATAAAAGAGACTTCAGATAC
The DNA here is from genome assembly GCF_004354835.1 of Perca flavescens. Classification (NCBI taxonomy): domain Eukaryota; kingdom Metazoa; phylum Chordata; class Actinopteri; order Perciformes; family Percidae; genus Perca; species Perca flavescens. The sequence continues at coordinate 31,890,566 of NC_041350.1, forward strand.
AGTATTAGGGGACCACTAAGGTCTATATAAAAGAGACTTCAGATACAGTATTAGGGGACTACTAAGGCCTATATAAAAGAGACTTCAGATACAGTATTAGGGGACCACTAAGGCCTATATAAAAGAGACTTCAGATACAGTATTAGGGGACCACTAAGGTCTATATAAAAGAGACTTCAGATACAGTATTAGGGGACCACTAAGGTCTATATAAAAGAGACTTCAGATACAGTATTAGGGGACCACTAAGGTCTATATAAAAGAGACTTCAGATACAGTATTAGAGGACCACAAAGGTCTATATAAAAGAGACTTCAGATACAGTATTAGGGGACCACTAAGGCCTATATAAAAGAGACTTCAGATACAGTATTAGGGGACCACTAAGGTCTATATAAAAGAGACTTCAGATACAGTATTAGGGGACCACTAAGGCCTATATAAAAGAGACTTCAGATACAGTATTAGGGGACCACTAAGGTCTATATAAAGAGACTTCAGATACAGTATTAGGGGACCACTAAGGTCTATATAAAAGAGACTTCAGATACAGTATTAGGGGACCACTAAGGTCTATATAAAGAGACTTCAGATACAGTATTAGGGGACCACTAAGGTCTATATAAAGAGACTTCAGATACAGTATTAGGGGACCACTAAGGTCTATATAAAAGAGACTTCAGATACAGTATTAGGGGACCACTAAGGCCTATATAAAAGAGACTTCAGATACAGTATTAGGGGACCACTAAGGCCTATATGAAAGCATCCAAAGTTACCATTCCCTGTGACTCCATTAACCAGCTCCAGCCCCACCTCCGTCACTCCAGCAGGGGCAGCGGCCTATTCATCACTGTTCACCACAGAGTGCCACCCACCACCCCCAGTCTCTGCATTCATGAGAGACAAGGCAAGTGGCTGTTCAAAAAACAAAACCCCCGCAAACTAGACTCTGTCTCTCCCTCCACACTGAAGCACTGCGCTGATCAGCTGTCTTCAGTGTCCACAGACATCTTTAACACCTCACAGGAGACATGCCACGCACCAGCCTGCTTCCTCCACCATCATCCCTCAAGGATCACAGGACTGAACGACTACGGTCCCGTCTCCCTGACCTCTGTGGTTACGAATTCTTTTGAGCGCCTTGTTCTGGCTCACCTAAAAACCCTCACCGAACAACTCCTGCACCCCCTGCAGTTCACCTACTTAGCAAACAGGTGTGTAGACGACGCTATATATATTTTGCACACATATTATTTTTTTCTTATGTTAAACAGCTATTTTGTATATAAGTTAGGGCTGCGAGATATGAGGAAAATATCTAATTGCGATTATTTTGACTGATATTGAAATTGCGATATGATTCACAATATTGAAGGGAATGATCGTTTTAGTATCATTCTCATTTTCATTGAAAATTATTAACATTGAAAGAAATTAAAATGATTGTCGTGTGATTTTTGCGAGGATGTGTACCAAACAAAGGGTTAGGGGTAGGGTTGTTGTTTTCTTTAGTCTGTAGGATACGATGTGTAGGCCGGGAAGTCAATACAATTGCGATTAATTGTGCAGCCCAAATATATGTGTTTCTGTATTTATTGTTTATTTCATATTAATGTTCAACATGTTTGTTTGTTTATGTATGCACCAACCACCAAGGCAAATTCCTTGTAAGTACTTTCTTGGCAATAAACCTTTTTCTGATTCTGACATCTGGCAACCCGCAATAGAGCACAGAAGTTAAGGCAAGAAGTCTCAAGAAATAGTTACAGCACATAACTCTGTTTACAATCACATTTCAACAAGCAGGACACATGTAACTTGCTCTACCTATGGGGTCCATGTGGCACAATGTAAATGGTGCATATCTAAACCAAATCAATTCAAAATGGGATTTAATAGAGGCCCACAGCTGAGATTGATCTGGGGCCTAGTGGGTTAATAATTTATTTTGTTCAACCAACAGTACAAAACCCAAATTTGTTAGCGTTAAAATGAATACATTTCATCAGTGATCATTAGCTGTTTAAGTGCAGCACACTTCCAATATTGTTTTAACACCGTACATTATGTGTTGTGGAATGTATGTATGATTATTTTAGATGACCTTAATGGATAAATACATTTTTAAGACAACCTGTTTAGAAAGAAATGTGATGAATATGTTCAAAGAGGCTGTCCTGAGTTAGCATGTGTACCAGCAGAAACACGTTTTACCGTCTTTCTGCCCTCCAATCCTAGAGTTGAGGGCAGCGGGGCAAGAAATAAACAGATTTGAAAAAGCAATCAACAGCCCCCCACCCTCCCCAAAACCCCCCAAGCTGATTTGCATCTGATCCCCAGATCATGTTTTATTTATCAGTAATCACAACCAATCAGGGAAGAAATTAATCAATGAAGGCGCAAGGTAGGAGTGATATCCGCCATCTGGGGGTCGCACTGATCCCTCCACCCCCTGGCAGGCACAAACACACACACACACACACACACACACACACACACACACACACACACACACACACACACATCCAAGGTCCAACACACACACATGTACAGTATGCACATACACACACTGGCAGGGAGCAGCAAATACATACATGCGGTGAGAATAACACACTCACACATGCGTGGACACACACATGGCTCAACAGCAATGAGAACCAACATTATGCGTGCGCACACACACACACACACACACACACACACACTCACACACACACACACACCCACACACACACACACACACACTAAAGTCCCCTTTCCGCTGGCTTGTCATAGGCCCATATTTAGGTGACTGATATTTTTCTCTCCCCCTACCAATGAGCTCCAAGCAAGTCCATATGGCCTGGATCAAAGGTGTTGCTGGGTGCATGCTTCTGCTTTATTGCCAGCCGCTGCTGTTAATTAGGAAACAAGATCACAGACAGTATTAAAATCCAATTAAATTGATATGAACAGATTGCCAAGTGATGTTCGCTAATGTATAATTGAGCACCATGCAAATTTCTCTGGCTGCCTTTTGTTTTGCCGTGTCTCTGCCTCTATCTCACCGGCCCACAATGAGCAACCAAGCTTGAAACTTTTCCCCTTTCTGTCGTCACCGACTGAGAGATAAACAAGTTAATGCACTGAGATGGGGGTATGGCTTTCATCAGTTAAAGTGATATCCTTCCCGTTATGCACCAGGGGGGCTGTGGAGACTTTGCCTCTTTCAGAGGGCGTCAATCTGGCCTGTCTTGACATGTACGTTTGAAAAAGGTGTGTGTTGTCATAGCTACCTCAACTAGTTACTTTGTACTGGAATAAGTTCAATTATATTAAGACTTTTCATTAAAAAAAATATCTTTTTTAATTAAATATTTTGTAAACTACAAATTACTATGCCTTAGTAAAATGGGTGCCAACCTGGGGTAGGGAACCTGACAAGGGGTTGCAGGAAAAATAGGATGGGTCACGGGATAGTGCAGTGCATACTGATTGTAAAAAGAAAGCAAGTGCTGGACATTGACATTTCTCCGCTGAAGTGTTGAAGTTGCCGCTGGCCACATTTCTCCTGTCCAGAGTCCAACCTGCTGACACGCCCCTTCCCCTTGGTCACAAACAATAATGACTGCCCAGAGAGATGACAGAGCCCCGCATACATTAGCTGTTATTTCAAATACAGAATAGCTGGAATATTTATTTAAAACTGAATGGAGCATTTTGTTATGTTTGTCATAAAATTTTTCAGATGCTTGATTTTTCTCATTGGATTGTTTTGTTTCATATATGTTATGGAGGCGGGGGGGTGGCTCAGTTGGTAGAGCAGTCGTCTACCAATCGGAAGGTTGGTGGTCGACCCTGGCCCTGCAGTTCCATGTCTGAACCCTGAATTTCTCCAGATGCTGCGCCATCGGTGTGTGAATGTTTATCTGATGAGCAGATGTCACCTTGTATGGCAGCCTCGGTCACTAGCGTGTGAATATGTGTATACATGTGTGTGTGAATGGTGCCTATACTATGTAAAAGCGCTTTAAGTAGTCGTTAAGACAAGCAAAAACACTAAATAAATAGTCTATTTACATTTAAAAGAAGCAAAATCTGTTTTGAAATAATAATAATTAAAAGAAGACACACATCAAACTTATTAATCAATCACACACAGGACCTTACACTCTGTTGTTGACTTTCACCCGGTCATTTTTTTAAATTAACCAACTTTGTTGGGCGTATCTAGGTCCATGAGGTAGTTCCCTTTGTGGCGTAGTTACATTCGTGAGTCAACGCAGTTACATCCATTACACACACACACACACACACACACACACACACAGGACTTTCACCCAGGAGAGAGGGGTTTGTTTCTCATGTGAAAGCAAAAGTCAACTGTCAACTTTTTTAAATTAACCGACTTTGTTTGAGAGCCAAGTCTGTGATGTAGTTATGTTCTTGACCTAGTTGAGTCCGTGAATCAGCGCAGTTATGTCTGTGACATAGTTACATCCATGAATAATTTTAAGCCAATCCCTGATCTTTTCCTAACCCTAACCTTAAGCATTTGTGTTGGGTACACTTAAGTAGTTCCATTTCACAATGTTAACTACGTGTTTAAAACTGTGACCGTTTCGTTAAATGGACAAGTGATTAAAACTGGTCACGTGTTACCTTCATGGTTTAAAATGAAATTGAATGTTCATATATGTTGTTTTGGAAGTCATTGACAATCAACCTAGTGTATAGTTTAGGTATAAGGACGTGTTGTGTGGAGAGATATTAGAGTGATGGGACTTCAACATTGTCGGCGCTCCATGCAGTTCGCCTTGCTCAACAGCACCTCAGAAGTGCCCAGGAGGTGAACTGGCACCTCTCTAGCTCCCAGTCTGCTCCCAGTCTGTGCTGGACTTGAACCGATTTCCAAGCCAAGTCCCTTCAGACTGAGCTACTGTGGCCCCAAGCATGACCCCAGACTTGTTCAAAGATTTCAGGGCCAAACCCTAAATCTCAAATGACCCTACAACCACCCCTGGAGTGCACACGAATAATTGTAGGCCTCTAAATATTGTGTAAATGTGCTAATGATGACAAGGTGTTGCAAGTAGAAAGTGTTTACTATAAGCTAAAAAGGTCAGGACACTGCCCAAAGGTTAATGCAAAATTATAACGATTAATACGGTTATGATGTAAAACAGTCCAATTGCAAATTAATGAAAATTCCCACCAGTTTTACTAGCTGTATAATTTTATTGTAATGATATGTTTGGGGTCCCAGAGACTCCAGGCCCTCTTTGCATCTCAACAATATGTTTTATCACCTCGATACCTTTACTTTTCCTATTATTATTATTATTATTATTATTATTATTATTATTATTATTATTATTTTTAGAACTGAAATAGAAGTCTGCGATAAAATATGTTTGTCTCTAAGACCCCATTTATATATATTTTATCAATTAGATAAAATACATTTTCATATGCATATCTGTAATTATGTTTTGACAGCACTAGCTCTGTAACTACAACCAAACATCTTTGTTTTATTACTTTTTGCCAAATTTATAATTTTTTTGTTTATGTGTAGCCCATTTAACATTAATGTGAACTATGTCCTTATTTGGTGTCATTCTGCATTTTATCACTTTCATCAATTGTGCAATATCAGTTTGTGGCAAAGGGAAGGGTCACCACTTCAATACATTTTTTCATGTTAGGTTAAAAGGTCAGAAAACAATTCAGATATATCTAAATATTTTACGCCTACAGCAGTGGGGTCAAACAATAGAGAAGTTATTAAAACCCATGGATTAAGTTCAGCTCTAATGCCAAGCAGTCGTGAATCCAAAACAGAAATGAAATGACAGGTAGGGAAGGTGTAACATAGTACCCAGCAGAGCTTCTAATGAAGCAGAGGACTGACACGTAGCACACAAAGAAAGCTCCAGCACTACAGAGAAGAAAGTGAATTTCTTCAAGAACGTCTAACTTTAACACTGATCTCGTCAACCTTCTTTAACATGGCAGGTCAGCCAGGTTATGGGATTGGACACATTACGGATTAAGGATTATAAAGTGGATTATAAAGCGTCCCCCCCGTCCCAGGATTTGCTATTGGACATTTTCATACATGGAGATGTGACTGGTCAGACTGGTTAAGAAGGGATGGATTTTTTTCCTGAGCTTTAAGCCAGTCCAGTGGTGGGCTGGCAGGTTTTAACAACGAGGCTTAGTCCTGCTGGAATGATGAATGACATGAATGATGATCAGGTTGTCAGACCGAGTAAAGCTGTAACTCCCCCCTGCTTCCTGAAAGACTTTTTTTTTTCTGGGGATCATTTGAAATAATAGTTTTCAAAATTGGCTTTACTGTTCCTTGGCTTCACTGTTCCATGGGTCCTTAATGTAATCCATGGTATTTTGAAGAGGTTCTGGGGACCAGGTTAATGACGATTTCAGAGACATCTAGGTATAATTATGCATGAGTGCTCAGGGAGGGACTTCAAAGAGTCTGAGATCCTTGTATGGGATCTTAATGGGTTTCTGAAGGTGTTTTTCAGGGACCTCCAACAGAGGGTCCGTGACCCCTATGGGGTCCTCAGCGATAGTGCAGGGGGGGCAAATTAAAGTTTTTTTTTTTTTAAATTCAAATGTCTGAAAATATATATTAATATGAATCCAACATATTAATAGCAAAGGCAATGCCCCACTAACGCCAGTATAATAAGTATTTTATCTTGTCCTTGTCAGTTCAACATGGGTTAGGGTTAGGTCATAAAAATGCACCATGGAAATAATATTTTTAACTAATAAAACATGGAGACACAACAAGAAAGCGGGACATTTGTCTGTAGATCGGAACTTTTGGCCAGACTGCATGAGTTTTCAACCAGAGCAGGTTCGGTGGGAGACCATGGCTTGAGTAGTGTACTCTGTTTCATGTTTCTGTTTCCCCTGTGCAAATTCGGCGCATCTAATGACAGAACTATAGTGTTCACCAGGCAATGATTAAACAATTGGAAAACTGCATTGGAGAAAGAAATGGGAGGATGAGCCGAGCAGCTGCTGTCGGGCGTGGAGTTCTCAGCCTCCCGCTGAAGCTCTGACTGCAGGTCGAAGGAGCAGCGTAGCGGATCTGGGTCTCGGCGGGCTGCAGTGCTGTCTGATATCGTGGCATCAGTATTAAATTGAGACAGTTTCATAACCAGTTAAAAACGTCTCGTACCCACAGTACATAGCAGTCCACTTCCGTGGTTTGGTACACTTGGTTTACACCTGATATGACCAGTATTGGTGTACACATTAACTGTACTGAGACAAACTTTTCAAGTGGGCTTAGGCACCGGTCATGTTCACGCTAATCAAACGAACTGGACTTAGGGTAAAGTGTACTCGGATCAGGGTCCAGGTCCCTGATGTAAAGCCCCTTACTGCTCTCTTACCTATGCCTTATATTTTTTGGGGGAAATGAAGTGACGCTAAAAAACATCCTGGGGATAACCCCCAGAACCCCCACTTAAAAGGTCCCACCTAAGGCACATTATCAGTCACAAAAAAGCGTAAAGAAACGTTGATGCCCAACCATCATCTCTTACTGCCCACCCCCCCATTCAAATCAGTGTAGAACTGGGGCTGATGCAATATATAAAATAAACGTAGTAGGGGGTCCCTACTCGGTTTGTATTTTAGCTAAGGGGTCTCTAAAAAACTTTGAAGAGTCCTAAAAGGGTTCTAGGACTCACTGACGTACTTGTGGATGTGAAGATCATTCCACAAGACTTACCAGAGTTCTTAAGGATGTTTAGGGACCTACAGGGTTCCTGAAATTGTTCCAGTAACCAATGAAGTTGGTCTTTTTTCAGTGGGAAGTTATTTCACTAAGGCTTCAAGAGGTCTCTGAAGGCTTTCCTTGAGTAGGGCCCTGCAAGTCTTGAAAGGGTTTTAGTACTTCCTGGTGGACCTGCAAGGGACAAGTCATTCTTGAGGCCCTTAGCTAGGGTTCTAGAGAGGGATTCAGGGAGCTATGGGTGTCCTTGTAGTGTTCAGTTACATCCAGCAGTCCTTGAGGGTGGTTCCAGGGAAAATCAGGGTCTTCTAGGATATTCACTGTGATTTAGTTCACTATGGCCTGGCTCAGATCTCCTCAAAAAGGCCTGGGTGGCCAGACATGTTTGTATGAAGGTCCTTCACATATAAACCTGTTCTAGCAAACACACCCAGTGATTAGAGAGTCAGGGAGGTCTGCATCACCCATTCTGAGTCTTGCCAATTAAAACCCCATATTTTCAGCGATAAAATACCACTTGCTCTAACAGCTGAATGAGACTAATCACATATATTGTTGACCTATCATCTCACGTACAAAACCAGAAATTAAAGGCTTGGATGTAAATGAAAAAAAACAAGATGCCACCATCGCCAAAGTCTCGGCTGCTGGCCAAGTCAAAACCTACCGGTAATGTCAGGATGTCGCCAAGTCAGGCCAAGCATGGAATGAAGAGAAAGAGAGGGATGAAGAGAGAGGGAGGGATAACGAGATGGATGAGGAGAAGTGGGTGCAGCTGGTGCCCTTTGTCTCTCCAGAGCTTGGTCCTCAGAGCTTCAGATCCACTGGGAGGGCAGAGAAAGCCCCAGTAATGACATGCTAATGTGACTGTCAAGAAAGAAAAGTAGAGAGATCGGAAATTGCGCCAATTCTCTGCCGTAAATGGGCAACATTGCAAAAAGGAGGGGAAATACTCCCCGTCCTTTTTATATGAAAAGTGATAAAAGCCTCGATAAATCCCAATAAAAAGGGATTTGGAGATATGAGGCAAGCAGATGAGAGCGAAATGGTAGAGTAGGGATTATGTGGGGGAGGACGGATAAAGGTGTAATTTTGGTTGGAAAGAGTGGAAGCGTACAAGGCCTGCTGGGAAATCTGCATGTGGAGTTGGATGGTTTTTGGCTTTGCATTCCAGTTTGACGACTACCTGTTTTGAACTCCCTTATAAAGTAGACCAAAATGAAAGATGAACAGAGTGACTATTGCCTCTATCATTGAGGTAATAGACTCATAAACGTGTATGTCTGATAGTCCAGCAAAAACAATTCCACCACAGACTGAAAATGCCAAATCTATGTATATATTTTAAGTATATTTTTTGCTTCAAATAATGTGGGAAGATGCTACATGTGGCCTTTTTTAACATCAGCAGTTGATCACCATATTATTTACGATACATGAGTCTATTATCTATTATTGAAAGAGACAATCGCAAACAACACCCAGTTTTATGGGTGGCCTGGGCTGAGCTGATCTCCCAAAGCAAAAAGAGGCCAAACTTATGACATTACTGCAAACAGTCTAACTTCTGTTTACATTGATGTGACAGCACTAGTTTGAGAGTTGTGACCATTTTACCAATGTAGCATTTTGACTTTGATATAATTATACATTACATACATCTTTTTCTGCTTAACCGCTCATTATGCCTTAATGAATTTTTTTATTTCAACTTCCCCTACATTTTGATGTATGTGTATAACATGTTGTGCCTCTATTAACTCGAGCCATCTTAATACATTGAGTGAAAGTAAGAGGGTAGGGTATGTTTGTTGTGATGTGGTCTTTGTTTTAATTTTTTTCTTTTAGTTTTTACATTGTAAAATTCAATAAAAACAACAGTGAAAGGGGCGACCTCTAGCTCACCCAGTAAGAGTGTTCGCCCCATGTTGGCTGAGTCCTGCAGCGGGGCGGGTTCAATTCTGACCTGCTCCCTTTGCTGCATGTCATCCCCCATCTCTCTCCCCCTTTCATGTCTATCCACTTTCAAAAAATAAACGGAAAAGCCCCAAAAAGAATCTTTAAAAAAAAAACAACTGTGAAAGAAAAACAAAGAAACATTACATATGTTGAACCTTTAATTATGGTTGTACCTTGTCCATTTAGGCCTATTGTTTCACTGTGATGAATATTAAACAAAAAACAAAAAAAAAAAAAAAAAAAAAAATATATATATATATAATATGAATAATACATTTTATTTAAAAGCACCTTTCAAGTAACCTAAGGACACTTTACAAACCAGACAGACAATCAATACATAAAAAATAATAATATGAGACAACAATGAGATATATACAGATTACACAGTACAGTGCAGAGGTAAATTGCATCAAAGTGGTCACATCAACAATGTGTGCCAGGTAGAAGGAAAGTGCAACACAACAAACAAAAAAATCACAAACCTGTTTGGGAATTTTGTAATTGAGTTTAATTCAGAAGTTTTCGTGTTTGTCCTTTACCTCTGTCACAAGTCACTTTCATGTTATCTCGTAACCAGGTGTCATCTTGAACAGCTAGCAACATCCAAGGTAGCAGTGTAGGCTTTTGGCATCTTCACTCTCTTAATAAGAAAACAATAGCTCATGCAGGCATGAAGCCACTCTGTGTAAAGACCCCAGTGTAAAAGGCACTGGGTGCATGATAATAGATATGGGATTGAATGAAAAAGTTAAACTACTATCATATCCTTCTGCTGAACTAAGACTCACTTCGCTAAATGTTTGACTATAATAAAACTAAAGTCTGATTCAGAATCTTCTGTCACGTCAAGAGCTGCTTAGGTCAGAATAGACAGCCCTTTTGATTGAAATTTAGTCAAGACCGTTGTTTGGGGGACGTATGTAAACTAAATATACTAAATATAGTCTTCAACACTTAACATGCAGCAGTGCAATAGTTTAGCGGTCTGATACTGACATATGAGATTTGGCAACTAACCCCAAAATTACATACATTTGTTTCTTCTTAGTATTTGTCAACCTTTTCGCCAATTCATGAGATCCAAATTTGATGCTGTGCACCTTTGAATATCAGATCCTCCACAAAGAGTAAAAGAGGGCATGAACTTCTAAGCAACTGTACTGCATCACCAAACACTATTGGTGTTGGATAGTTGTAGCTCTTGTTTCCAGTTTTCTACTTACATTAATAAAAGGCACTTTGGCCAAATCAATGCAAAATGAATGTAATTTAACCTTAATGAAGGATGAAATGAACTTTAACAAACATTCTCAATGCCAATGATTCATTTCGATCACTCACCACCTGTTTTTATTGCTCCCAGAATGTCTTTATTTTGGTTGTTGCTCTGGTGAACGTCGATTCCAAGCAGCGTAACTAAGAGACACTCTTGTGATTGATATTGAGAATGAATTTTGCCAATTCCGATGACTCCAACTTGTCCTTGTCTTACAAACAGCAGCCAACTCGACCTCCTTCCCATCCATCTATCCCTTCCTACTGGAGCCACTACTGAGGAGTCCCAAGAGGAGGAGGTGAACCAAGGCCCTCCTCCTCCTGGATGCACTGCAGAGCTTCTTAAAGAGCCTCTACTATACTCATTTTCAGCGCTATATTTGTACTCTTGGGTTCTACTAGAATAGGTTGACATGTTTTGATGTTCAAATAACATGTTTCTCATACGGTCCGTTGCTGCAGCTCCTTCACCTGAAACACTCTGTCTGAGCTCTTGGCCCGCCTTGAAAAGCCCGGTCTGCTCTGATTGGTCAGCTGGCCCACTCTGTTGTGAATTCAAACAAGCCACTGGGCAGGCTGCGCTTGCTCTGAAAGCACCTATGGCCAGCACATTTGAAATACTGGGCTTGCATTCTCAATGAATGACATCATTAATGGAGGAATTTTTGGACAGCAATGTGGGTGAGACATTTTCAGGCAGTTGAGAAAAAGTGCTGTGTGTGTAGAGAGAAAGCTCCATTTGAAGTGAAACATGTTTTTTATTCTTTACATACACAAACAACTATATAACACTCGACAAGATGGGGAAACATCCCAAAAAGCTTAATAGAAGCTCTTTAACATACCAGGACCTTTGTCCACCCTGGAAACCTCTGGAACCAGTTCACACACACATGCACACACTGATTTTCCCATCACACACCCAGACACTAAAGACTTGGCAGCAAGCAGCAGAGCCCTTGGCACAGTTCACCTTAATGAGTGGCAGATTCGAGCCACAGGAGCAGGGGTGGCCGAGAGAGAGAGAGAGAGAGAGAGAGAGAGACTTTATCGAGCAGGGTGGATTGTGGAATTGGCATATGCTGTGTGTTTCTGCGAGGCCTTGGCTGGCCGGCCGACGACTGAGCACTCAGGGCCTCCCTGAAGAGATGCTGAACAGAGAGAAAAAGAGAAATGAAAAAAACATAACCACAATGGGGGTTTTGCCCTTTGTATGGGCAATTAATTAAAATCCATTAATTTTCTCCTTTTATTCATTCTGTTTCTCTGTCTCTGTTCGGCTTAACCAAAGCTTGTAAAAGCTGGCCACAGAGAGAGGCAAGTGTGGCCAAACTGGAGCCGTCCCATCCAAACCGCAGCCAGCTGACAGCCTTTAAGGAGCTGCTGAATGGAAGAGGAAGAAAAATAATGTCTGCTCTGCATTAGAGAGCACAGAGACAACTGATGGTCTCTATAGGCCCACTGCAGCACCATTACACTGAAGCTGGCTAGCCTGTTAAAAATCTATTCAGCCAGTAATTGGCCTTCACAAGATAAATAATCAACATATATATTCACGTGTTGTCTTGTCATCATATTATTTTGAGTAACACAGCTAGTCTATCAAATAGGAAGCGGTTTATGTACAAAAAAACGATTATTTCAGTTTAGTAGTAGCAAATATTCATGTCCAGGCGTTTGTCTGTGGCTTCCTAAGGAACTCTTTTCAAAAACAATTCCCATCAGAACAGCTTGTTCTGATCTGCCACCCCTGTGGTCATGGTTAACTGCAGAGATCTGAGGAGCAGTTAACCGTAGTCCTCAGAAGTCCACCGGAGTTTAGAATTCCAACATGAAGAAAATGGAAGTTAACGGACATTCGGCTGAAAGGAGTGAAATCCGGCCGGATTTCGGCAACGGAGCAACCCTGGAAGTGGAATGTCATGGATATAGACCAAGAAGTGTGCAATTCAGGGCAGGAATTTCATGCCTGCCTGATGCCCCACTAAATGATGATATGCCCTGCGGCCACAGTGGCCTTGATGCCCCGCCTGCACTGCCCTGGTTGATTTCATTGTTTTCTCCTCTGCCTCCTTCCTGTCAATATGGTTTTGTGTCTTTTGTTGAGACAAAGACAGATATGTATATTTATTATTTTTGACAGATTTATAAAGCCACATGTATGCCTGATTTGGTTTTATAATTATAACTGCTCCTGCAGTTTGCCATAAATGGACATAGAAGCGCCCTTAAACTCTGTTCGCGTATCGATACTTACTACTACCCACTCCACCACTCATTAGACCTGTCAATGGCAAATACAGCAACGAAAGGGCAGTTTCCCTGACTTTATTTATTTTGTTTAAAAGCTGGTGTGACTGCGCCTCTTTTTCTGGAAGAAAATGTAATCAATTCCAGTGAGCACTATTCCAAATACAAATGCACATACTGTACAGTACATTATGCAAACAGATTCTGGTTTGGTTTAAGTTTTAGTCCTGCTGTTGGAAACGTTGCTGCCGGTTGTTTAGACCCTCCTTTTGTTCACTAGTGCTTTTTCTTGTGAATGCAAAGTGACCTGCTTGGTTGGGGAGGACCAGGGGCTTTCCGGTTTCATATGCAGATAGCAGTCACCTCCACCACCAGGCAGGATGAAGGCTTCCTCCTCCTCTTGCTCTCCAGGTCTCAGCTCTGAGGACGAGACAGTGAGGGAGGCTTCAAGGGGGACCTGTGTAGAGAATGCATGGACACACACACACGTACACACACACACACACACACACACACACACACACACACACACACGTCCATTATAATAACTCCCAAGAGCCTCAGAGTAAAGTCATACACTGCTTTCATTTAAGCCAGTGGTGGATGGTGGATGAAGCAGAAAAGCCAACATGGGATTTGAATAATTCTGCATCATAGACAAGCACTGCATAACAAAAGTTACAGAAAAAAAGCACATGGATTACAAAAATAACATAAAACAAGGGAAGGAAACTTGTGTTTCAGAGAAATGACCTTTTTACCACAGTTTGAGAGACCAGAGCAGAATAAATTTTTAGGTAAATGAAAATTGCAATTGATAATGCGTTAAAGGCAACAGTAGATTGCATACTATTTTAGTTTTAGTGTTTACAGTATTCATTTGCCTCATTATCACCCATCACCCATACATTTTTTTAAAGATTTTTTTTAGGGCTATTTTTCCTTTATTAGAACATCTTTAGAGAGCCATGAAATGGGGGAGAGAGAGGGGGAAAAGGGCCTCAGGTCGGAATCGAACCTGGTCCGCTGGCAAAGACTGAGCCTACAGCTAGAGGCCGCCCCCATTCACTTATACATGTACTCCTTTTTTTAAATATTGTCCATGTCTTTGTTTTCATTAATTCACTCATCCATCCACACATGCATTCATTTGTTCATTCTTGTTTTAATGTTTCTTCATTCATTTTCAATCTTTTTTTTTTAAATACAATGAGGGATCTTTGATTCATTCCTTCATCCTAACAACCGTTTCTTTATTTTATCTTTATTTATTACAGTTATCTATCATACATCATATCATACATCCATGCATTCCTTTAGTGTAATATGTAGATCAAATTTATTTCTAAAAAGAAATCACTAATTTATTAATTCAGTCTTATGGTGGTTCCACTAACATTCACTCATAAAAACATGCAATCACTAAGTTTATTTTCAACAAAAAATGAATTCTTTCATTGACCCATTAATGTTGTTTACCTTGTATAATATGCCTCATTCATTTGTTTTTATTGTTTAGTTAAATAAATGAATAGAGGTAGGGCAGGGACCCCCAACTACATTCATTGTATAACATTTAATTGCATATTAAACTGGGCTGGATGGATGAAAATTGATATCTACATATTTATACATCACATTTTAATGTCTTACATATAAGCTTATCATCAATATTGTGTAAATTAAATGTTCTTTTTAGCAAAACGCCTTTGCCTTTGTGTTACATTAATGGAAATGTATATTTTCAGACATATTTTAATTTTTGGAGAGAAAAAAAACATGATCAAACAATAATCAGGTGGCCACCCTGCAGCTACTTGGAGGACCCCTTTCGAGACATTCACTCACTCATTCATCTCATCATTCATTTTGAATATGTTCTTTAATTCATTCATTTTGTGATGTTTTGCTCAATAAACCTCAATTCATTCATTCTTTAAGCTATACCCTTTTTTTTATTTCTCCCTCTGTTGATTTCCTTCCTTCATTCATTCACCCATCCAGTCATGTTCCTTCTTTAATTTATTTATTTGATTACTTCACTTTTCAAAAAACAACAACATTCATTCATGCATGCATACATTCACCCAACTACTATAATTCTGTTTGTTCTTGTGTTTTTTTCATTACTGTCATTTATTTCATGGACATGCATATTCCTTTTAATTATTCACCCGTCCATTGTTTTTTTTAAATAATTTTGAACTTCTTTCTAAGTTCATCCCTTTCATTTAATTGATGTATACATTTCCCATCGGTTCCTTTCATCATTCCATTTTTACAGTTTTTCTCAGTTGTTTACACACAAATACTGAGACACAAAGACCACAACATGTAACTCACGCACCAACCCCCTGAACCACTTCTGCTAAACTACAAGCACAATTCCTGCTTTACACTCAAATTCCAGTTCTAAAACACACTTTTTTTCAAAACACTACACACAATTCTCTGCATTTGGCACAATTGTCATGAAGAAAATTTCTTGTTTTCACAAGGAACACACTGCCATTCAAATTCTAACGTTAGATTGCCCTACTATGCACACTGACTCATCACATGGGCAAACACCTGTCACACAGTTTTACAATTAGCAATCAGAGCTTTAGCATAAAAGGGCAACAGGTGAGCTCTTCTGTTTTGAAGCAATGGATGCCAACATTGGAAACAGAGGCAGAGGCAGAGGCAGAGGAGGTCGAGGACGAGGAAGGCCAAGGACCATAATCTCTGATGAGATCCGAGCCACTTTGGTTGACCATGAGGTCAACCATGGTCTAACAATGAGGGAAGCTGGGCAAAGAGTACAGCCAAATTTGAGCAGGTACACTGTAGCATCCATCATCCGGACTTTCCGAAATGAGAATAGGGAAGAAACACTAGAAAATTGCAGTACTGCATATCAATACAGTACTCAATGAGTACAGTAGTACAGTATTGCCTATGGACTGTTCTGTAGGACTGTGAAAATAAAGTATGTTTCAAGTATTTGGGAAATGTATTCCTACACAATATTTGCAGTATTTTACTATTTGTACTGAACTGAAAGATTACCAACACAAGGTGGTCGGGAACGTCTTCTGTCTCCTGAACAGGAAAATGAAATCATGAACATGGTCCTAGAAAATAACGCCATAACATAAAAAATAATGGAAAAACAATGAGATATTTCCAAATATTGATAGGACTGGACCGTGTCTTGCGCAGAAATAATCTGAGGATGAAGCAGGTCTACAGGGTGCCATTTGAACGCAATTCAGAAAGAGTCGAAGAACTGCGATATAACTATGTGCAAGTGAATCCTATACAATCCCACAATTGATACACACTCTCAACACTGTATAAATTATACATATTTCAGTACTGTGCTTCACAATAGTGACCCCTAACCCTAACCCTAACCCTACAACCCTGCCCATCTGATCACGTTCCTGGACACCCTACACAACTCATTCCACCAGATCAAATGGACGGCCCAGAGCAGCTCAGGTGCGTTGTCATTTGGGACAACGTAAAGTTTCCACCGGGCTGCTCTGGTTCGTAACTGGTTGACTGCCCACCCATGCTTTTTAGTTGTTTATCTCCCTCCATATTCTCCATTCCTCAATCCTATTGAGGATTCTTTTTCTGCCTGGAGATGGAAAGTGTACGACCGAATTCTACAAACGCGTATACCCCTTATCCAAGCTATGGAAGACTCATGTGGAGATATAGCAGTTGATGCTTTTCATGGCTGGATTTGCCATGCGAGGCGATATTTCCCCCGCTGCTTGGCCAGGGAAAACATTGCTTGTGATGTGGATGAGGTGCTGTGGCCAGACCGAAAAAGAAGAGAGGATGCCGCATAGTTTTGCCCATTGTGTGTGAGTATGAGGCATGCTTTCAGAAAATGTGTGTAAACAATCGAGAAACACTGTATTCATTAATTTCCCATTCCATGGTGACTATCCCAGCATGCACTCAGCCGCCACACACTGTGTGTGTGTGTGTGTGTGTGTGTGTGTGTGTGTGTGTGTGTGTGTGTGTGTGTGTGTGAGTGTGTGTGTGTAAGAATGTTAAGGGTTAGTACAAACCCATAGTGTGGTTTACAGTAATTGCAACTTCTGTGTTCAATGTTCCTCAACTCTGTCTCATCTCCATCTCATGACTCCCACAGTGTCCAACGGCTACGCTGTTCAATTATCACGTATTACAGTAACTCATCTTTGGTTCCCTCACACAAAGTACTACTGCAGTAATGGGGACATTATGCAGAAAAAAAGGAAGAAATTGTGTATTGTTATAACTTCAAATGTGGATATTAAAATGTGAGTTCATTACAACTCCATTTCTGCAGATCACAAGATGCAGCATTGTATAGAAATGGATATCAACAAAGGGTAATCACGTTTTGAAAAGTGAAATATTACCACCTATTAAACAGTAATCTCATCAAGTGCCGATGTGTCACAGATTACAATAGCAGAATGTAAGGCTTCCAATGACTGTAATTAAGGTTGACCCATTCACTTACAAATAAAGACTATAAACCCATTATTATGTGGAGAATTAGAGGAAATTCTCTTTTAAAAAATGGTTCAAGAATTGAAGTGTGATTACCCTTTTTTTCCTCTTTAACTTGGTTCTTTTTTAAATCAAAGCAGAGGGCTAATCTTTGTGCAGCCACAGACAGACAGAATAGCAATGGTGCCCTGGAGAAATGTGTTAAATAAGTGGACAAGGCGGTAGGATTGTGAGGTGACTGTGTGTGTGTGTGTGTGTGTGTGTGTGTGTGTGTGTGTGTGTGTGTGTGTAAGAGCAGAGAACCCAAAAGAATGCCATTTTCTTTTCTTTGCAACACCACGTCTAATAGAAAAGCATGGAATCTGATGGAGTTTCTTTAATCACAAAGGAAAGGATTTGGCGTCTGCTTCCTTCTGCTAATTTATTCATTCAAAAGTCTTAATATCTGTGCAGTGGGCGAAGGATCACACAACACATGCTAAGCATTTTCCCTGCCACTCAAGATGTTTTTTTTCTTTCTTTTTTGGCTTCATTAAAAAGGGTTAGAGATTAGATTCTTTTTTTCTTCTTTTTTTTCATGAAAGCTTCGCAAATGTCAATTTTCTATTAGCAGGACAGTCAAAATGTGCAACTGTGCTTGTGAGTTCAGTAAGGCAGTAACTTTGTGTGGGTGGGCAATGGGGGGGGGGGGGGTACATAGATAGTATGTGATCTATTCACTTGACAGTTCAAACATGCCTAAATGTTCATCACAACACACTTGGCTTCTTCGTCTATTCACTGAATATAGTTAAAAAGTCATTATACACATTGCGCATATGTCACCAAATTTGTGAGCAGTGACAGTATTAGAATTTTTTTTATATATGTATTCAAATAAACTCATATTCCTTCTTAAACAACTACACCGTTTGTTTTTTAACCATATGTTTCCATGTCACAGACTTTTTTTTGTTGTTGATCCCAGCTGGGTGTTTTCTGGTCCTGCGGTGTGTACACCGCAGGACCAGAGTACACACCACAGGTCTAGAGTATACACCGCAGGACCAGAGTACACACCACAGGTCTAGAGTACACACTGCAGGACCAGAGTACACACCACAGGTCTAGAGTATACACCGCAGGACCAGAGTACACACCGCAGGTCTAGAGTATACACCGCAGGACCAAAGTACACACTGCAGGACCAGAGTACACACCACAGGTCTGGAGTATACACCGCAGGACCAGAGTACACACCACAGGTCTGGAGTATACACCGCAGGACCAGAGTACACACCACAGGTCTGGAGTATACACCGCAGGACCAGAGTACACACCACAGGTCTAGAGTATACACCGCAGGACCAGAGTACACACCACAGGTCTAGAGTATACACCTCAGGACCAGAGTACACACCACAGGTCTAGAGTATAAACCGCAGGACCAAAGTACACACTGCAGGACCAGAGTACACACCACAGGTCTGGAGTATACACCGCAGGACCAGAGTACACACCACAGGTCTGGAGTATACACCGCAGGACCAGAGTACACACCACAGGTCTGGAGTATACACCGCAGGACCAGAGTACACACCACAGGTCTAGAGTATACACCGCAGGACCAGAGTACACACCGCAGGACCAGAGTACACACCACAGGTCTAGAGTATACACCGCAGGACCAGAGTACACACCACAGGTCTAGAGTATACACCGCAGGACCAGAGTACACACCACAGGTCTAGAGTATACACTGAAGGACCACAGTACACACCACAGGTCTAGAGTATACACCGCAGGACCAGAGTACACACCGCAGGACCAGAGTACACACCACAGGTCTAGAGTATACACCGCAGGACCAGAGTACACACCACAGGTCTAGAGTATACACCGCAGGACCAGAGTACACACCACAGGTCTAGAGTATACACCGCAGGACCAGAGTACACACCGCAGGACCAGAGTACACACCACAGGTCTAGAGTATACACCGCAGGACCAGAGTACACACCACAGGTCTAGAGTATACACCGCAGGACGAGAGTACACACCACAGGTCTAGAGTATACACCACAGGACCAGAGTACACACCACAGGTCTAGAGTACACACCGCAGGACATAAGTCTGTTGCCAGAAAAGAACTATGGTATTTGATGATTGCAAAACACCGTTCATGACAGCAGCTGTTACAGTTAAGTATAGCTACAAAAAGTTGTCATGCGGTGACGACAGTTAAGTTTAGACACCAAAACGACTAGTTAAGATTAGAGGTTGGTTTGGGTTAAAACACCCTTCCCCTTAAATAGTGCTGTTGGGACACAAATACACATTCCCTGGGTGAAAGTCTTGTGTTTTTCTCTTAACTTCGTCCGGGACATGAACTCTGCTCCCCCTGTGTTTTTGTGTTTTAGGACCGACCCTGACCCTTCTACCTATGCAGATCAGAATTAACATTTTTGTAAAGATTTTTATTTATTTTTTTATTAGATTTTAGGCCTTTATTATTCAGGACAGCTGAGGATGTGGAAGGGGAGAGAGAGGGCGAATGACATGCAGCAAAGGGCTGCAGGTTAGAGCCTGCAGCCGCTGTGACAAGGACTGAGACTTTGTACCAGGTGAGCTACCCCGGCACCCCAGAATCAAAACATTTTAAAGTTCAATGTGCTCTCTGCTGTATGGTTAAAGTCAGGAAAAGATTAAGGCTATGGCAAACAAACTATGGTGAAAGGATGTAACGTCAGGCAACTAAAACACTGTGATTAGGGCTGTCAACGTTAATGTTATTTTTTTTAACGCAAAGTAGTTGAAAGTCTGACCCCAACTTCTTCCCGTTATCGCAGTGCGGATGGTTACGCTTTGTGTGATACGTGTGGCACAGCATACGCGAGTAAACAATGACAGAGGAGATGATTCCCGCTCTGCTGAACAGAATATAAAAAGCTTCCTAAGCTACCTTAGAGAGGAACTATTGTTATATAGAATACATGAACTGTACGACGCTGAAAAAGCAACTTTTATTGCACTTACGGGAAACCACTGGACATGGTCGTCCGTAGTAGGTCCATGTGGTAAGCTGGCCCATATCGGCTACACCTGCCTCAACACTGCCGTGTGAGAGACTGTTCTCTTTGGGCTCACTGGTGTTTTTTGCCCCCAACTGCTCCTTCCAGGCAGCGCTGTGACCGCTGCCTTCAAGGCACCTAACCCTAACCCTAACCTTAACCTTAACCTTACCCTTAACCTTAACCTTAACCCTAACTATAACCAGGTTGGGGGCAAAAAACACAGATAAACTCTCTTTGGCAGGCAACATTCTGTGGAAGAAGCCGTCAGCTCTATCATGTGAAAACCTCAACATGCTAGTCTGCCTGAGCAACTGGTTGAAAGAAGACTAGACTGTTATTGGTTAACAGGAGGCATGTTGCACAGATGCACAGTTTGAAGTAATTCTCTTTAGGGCTGTCCCTAACGATTATCTTTGTTGAGGCATAGTGAGAGAAACAAAGTGTCTCGAGCAGAGGGTTAACGTTTGCTGCTCCAGATTTCCCACCGTAGTCAGAAAGCACAGGGGAGACACTTTGTTTCTCTTACTATGCCTCTAGAGTCGCTACTCGCCGTCACTCTCTCACTCGCTCTACCACACCACACACACACACACACACACACTCATGCCGGCCCTGCTATTCTCTTAGAGAGATCGACGCACACACCAACACACAAGTATAAACTTCAGGCCACTTACGTAGGCTATGGATAAAGATCTGAGCAGAGCCTCCGCAGGACCATAAATCACGCTGACCGTTGGCGATGTTTTTTACCTTCTAGCTTCTTCTGACGAATTCAAGCTTACGGGCGCTGCCATCTTCCTCTATTCCAACGCATTGACGCACGTTATGCAAATTGACGTATTTTTGTAATCAATGACATTGATTACGTCAATTAAACCGTCCCAGCTCAGCTCACCCAGTAAGAGTGTTTTCCCCATGTTGGCTGAGTCCTGCAGCAGTGCAGGGTTCGAATCCAACATGCTCCCATTTGCTGCGTGTCATTCCCCTTCTCCATTCCCCTTTCATCTCTCTCCACTTTCAAAATAACGGGAAAAGCCCCAAAAAATGATCTTTAAAAAAAGAATGTAGAGACGGTTCCCTCTGTCTCTTCACATTCATTATGGCACTATGACATATTCTAATCTTATTATTGCATTTATTTATGACAGTATGTTACTGTGAGCCGGGCACACAATGACGGTTGTGACAGCAGCCGTTACAGTTAAGTTTAGATGACAAAAGGTGACTGTGTTAAATGTTGTTGATAAAATATATCATTAAATTAGGTCTCTACTGAGTTGCAAAGTGGCATGTAATCAATATGGCATATTCTAAAATAGGCCTACTTATTATTGCATTTATTTGAGTTGATGTTACTATGCAAAACCAGTAAGCAGGTAACAGGTAAGCTATTTGTAACTTTTAGCAGACATTACTTTGTAACAGCTGTTTATTATTGCTAAGTATGGATTCCTCAACAAATTAAGATTGTTATTGAACACTTGTTTAATAAATGTTAATGGTTGATAAAAATAAAACTGAAGAATCTGTTTCTTTAAACCACTTTGTTATGCATTTATTTATTTCAACACCGCAAATTTACAAGTAAATCCTAGTATTTTAAATTTTGACTATGATTAACTTGATTACATTATTTTCAATCGATTGACAGCACTAATTATGATTGTGGTTTTTTGAAAGTAGAAAAGTAAATGTTATGACAGGACAAAACCTCCAGTGTTCTGAATGTATGGTAGGTCAGATACACTAAATGCCCATCCAACATGCCAACCTCCACAGTCTACACACTAATTCCTGCAATGGCACTAAACATTGGTATTGGACTTTAGTTGTAAGCTGCAGAATCGTAGAATGAACGTCAAAGGACTACTGGGCTCTGAGAAACTATCTGACTAACTAAAGTAAGCTAAATGCAAAATGAGGTGGAAAATCTGAGCACTGCATGCCACTTTGGCTCATGCTTTGATTTTTAATCTGTAAAAACATGGTAGCTGGAGTTGAGAAATAGGAGATCAAGCCCTGTTTTACCCACATATGTTCTGGGGGTTTATCAGAGCAGTAGGTTGGGTCACCACCATGACCCTTTTTTTGTATTTGGCTGATTTGTGTGGCTTTTAGCTCTTGGGCTTTTAGCTTTCCAAATTGAGATTTTGAAATGGCCTGCTGGTGTTGCGTGGCTAGTAGAACCTTGTACCTGGGCTTTGTACTTCCAAAGTGTTTGCTCAATACACAAACACACAGAGAGAGGTGGATAGGGTGGCCTCCAACACCCACCATCCGCGCACACACACACACACACACACACACACACACACACACACACACACTACCATCACCCATCCAGCAGTGAGAGAATGATTCATTCCAGACTGCTTTTATCTGACCTAAGCCAAGTGTTCTACACGCTGCGGTCAGGCCTGCCGAGCGCTTTCTCACTTAGAGATTTGTGTGTATGAGTGTGTGTGTGTGTGTGTGTGTGTGTGTGTGTGTGTGTGTGCCCTCTGCCTTGTTCGCCGGCCCTTCTTACAACCTGTCTCAGAGATAAGAGCCGCTGCTTTTTCATTTCAGGAAACTCTCCCTCTCTGTTCTTCCACTCGGGAGCAGAGCTCGGAGGACCGGCAAGGCTTTCGACTTCATCCTGTCAATATGATGGGATAAGGAGTCTGACTGAAAGTTCATTAATTCCTGGGTAACCTATGCCTGTGTCGGGCTAATACCACCCTCCCCCCCTCTGCTCTATTGATGTTGCTGTTCCCAGGGTGAGCATTTTCAGCCATGCAGCTCACACTCCTCTTTCTGTCGTTCTGTCTGTTTCAGGCAGAGAACTGAAGTTGCTCTTGCATTTGCTGATTGGCATTAGGCTTTTAGTACCTGCTTCACCATCACTGGCTCATTTATTAACATACTATATTCATACAGGAGTACGGAGCAGCCGTTAAAACCTGACACTATTACTTTACTGCCACAGCTCCCTCATGTGCTTTGGGTATTGTCGATTTAAAGCAATACTGGAGAACTTTTCCCGCTTCGGTCCCCTTACAGGTTGGATGCAGAATTGCCCATTACATTACATTGTCCAGTTCATTCGAACTACAGATCCGCTACCCGATCTGGCAAACTTGCATAATGTAATGTAATGGACAATTCCGTTTCCAACCTGTTGGGGGACCGAAGTGGGAAAAGTTACATAGTGTTGCTCATGTCCAGAGTTTGGGTTGTTAAGGGAGATTAGCTAAATTATCATTAGTGCTAAGATTCTTTGAGAGCTCCTTCAAGAAGCAAAGCCTTTTCCACCAGTTATATTAACTGTGTAACCTTTTGCTATTAATGGTGAATTAATTCAATTCATTCTCTGACTGAAATTGTATTGTTAAATGAAAACCTCCTCAATCTATCTCCTGCAATGACAGCGTTTCATGAAATATAAAAAATATAATTTCTGTAGACGGATAGCATTTATATAGTGCTTTCTCATCTTAGCAACTACTCAAATGCTTTGAACACACATTAATACACTGGTGGCCGAGCTTGCCATACAAGGTGCCACCTGCTCAACAGATAAGCATTCACATAGCGATGGCGCAGCTTTGGGAGCAATTCGGGGTTGAGTGTCTTGTCCAAGGACACCTTTGACATGGGACTGCAGGGAACCACCGACCTTCTGATTGGTAGAGAACCCCTCTACCACCTGAGCCACAGCCACCCAATATATAGTATAGCTGTATGAAAACATTGATACATTATCCAAAGGGTTTTGAAAGGGATTAATGAGTCTGAGGAGACTGTCCTCCCAAGAAGAACAGCGCCAGTTGTTTCAGCAGGTGCCCCTTAACAACATACAACAGTCCCCTACCTGCCGTAGTAATTATAAAGGGAGCATTCTCATAAAGGGGTTCTTATGATATTGTATGAAAACCTATCCACAGCTACTCATATGATATGTTACGAAAATTGCGGCAAGTGGTTACGTTACTGTCACGTTTAACCAACCGGTCACATGACAGTTAACTTTAGCCGTTGTTACAGTTAAGTTTAGATGACAGTATGTTACTGTGAGCCGGGCACACAATGACGGTTGTGACAGCAGCCGTTACAGTCAAGTTTATGACTGTGTTAAACGTTGTTGATAAAATATATCATTAAATTAGGTCTCTACTGAGTTGCAAAGTGGCATGTAATCAATGAAAAATGATGCTGTGTGGCAAAAAAAAAATCTGTATTACTGTTATTGAGCATAATTATCTGAAATTGTATGATTTACAGATACTCTTGGATTTATCATCTGGTGTTTCCTGTGTTTTGACAAAAGTTAGAGCAACTACAGGGGTCCAAGGTTGAAAACCAATGATACACTCTTATTGATTAAAATTACAGATGTTTCTGGGTTTGAACATTGTTGGAAACATTTGGGAAACAGCAAAGGGATGTATAGAACCTTGACCTCTGGGCTCATGTTTCAGGAGCCAATTCAAAAGCCTGACATCTGTTGCCTAACTCTCCCCCCTCAGGGATAAGAAAAGAAGAGAATGCCCCACAACACACCTTACACCACCCCTGCACCCCCATCAGCAACAAAACAGGTCTGTGATTAGTGATAAGAGCAAAGAGTTGGACATCTCCCACCGGTGTTTCACATGTTTTGCAGCTGGCGGCTCACTGTGCAGCAAGGAAAAGAGAGCTGAGAGTGGGATAAGTAGAAGAGGAGCCATGTTTCCTAATTGAATATATTGCCATGTTTAAGAATGTGGTGTGTTTTTAAGATAGACATGATCAACAAGTTCTGGAGGGGCTCAAGCACCTTAATATTTAAACCCCAACCTCAGATTTCAAAGTATAAAAATAAATATTAAATATAGCTGCAATTAAAAAACGGCAATTGTGGGTTCAAACCTTTTCTCTGTCAATTGATTGATACACACACACACACACACACACACACCTACAGGCCTTGTCGGTCAATGCATAGTCCTTTGACTTCAGAGATTAAGGGCCCTATCTTGCACTCAGTGCAATTGCCTTTGTACACCGACGCATGTATCGTTCCTATTTTGCACCCGACACACAGCAGCCTTTTCCCTCCACAGACGCACGTCGGTAAATTAGGGAATGTATTTGCGCCCCCGGGACGGTTCAGCGAAAAGAGGAGGCGTGTTGATGGAGTGGGGGGAGGAGGAAGGGGCACAACAGGAGAGGGTGGTGTGTTTGAACGCTCCATGGCTGCAGCAATCCTCTCCAGACTTGAGGAGATGCGCCCGAGAGGACACAGCAACATCACCACCCGGCCAAGACGGGCATTTATTACTTTGCCGCATCTCAGACAGCTAAATCCGCCGTCATAATAGCAATCCGCCATGGAACAAGCGCGCCTGCTCTTAAAGGGGATATGAGCTGACGTTCTGATTGGTTTATTGCACGTTACGCCCAAACCACACCTAGCTACTTCAGACCAACCCATTTTAGATTTGCGTCAGGCGCAAGAGTCATTTATCCCAACGGTATCATAGCAACAGCGCTCGAGATCCGCCCACAAAGCTACTTGCGTTTCACGTTTGATACTTGCGATTCAGATCGTTAAAATAGGGCCCTATGTGTTACTGCAACTCAGCTCCACTCCACGTCACCTTGGCGCTACATTAGCCATCTTGCACCCTCTGTTGGCAACGTATGTTTACATTTCAACTTACATTTTGGCTGATTCCTAGCCAAATCAGAGGAATCGGGACGTCTAGTCAACCTATCCTTCCCGTGTCAAGGAATACGCTAATCTGACTGCTTGCTGGCTCTAGTTTGTGTACAGACATTAGAGTAGTATCAATCACATCTAACTCTCAGCAAGAAAGAAATGAAGTGTTTCCCAAAGTGTTGAACACAAAAATTACCTACACTAGATATTTATTGGTAGAGTGGATTGTATTGGTGAAGAATAGTTAATATATTTTGTTTTCTTTGCTATGAACTACCAACATTCACAGGTTAGTGTTTTAAATTGAGATTTATGAACTATAAAAAAATGCCCCACATCCTATCTTGCTCTGAGTTACACCAACAGGGACACTGAAAGTGCAATTACTTAAGGAATTCAGACTAGCCTGCTGCTGATGATTTCAAAGACTCTACTGCTGCCATTAGCTTATCCAACCCCAAAAGTTATGGAAACAATATGTATGAAAATGAGTCGGTGAGTCAAAATCCTCTCCTCGGCAAAGTGTTTTGTCCCATAAGCAGCCTGCTGTTCCCAAACTGATGAGAAGCTTATCCTGGGTTTGTGGGCCAATAGACTGCCATTTTGCTACTTTCATAGGGGTGTCCCTACTTTGTGATGCAGAGCTGTTTTAATAGTTTCCCAGTGCAGTTGGCATGGTTACCGGTGCAGAAAGGCAGCGACTTAAATCTTCCAGCTGAACCTCAGTGAGTCTCCTATAATCTTTAAACAATATCTGTATTAACATCCAACTTCTGCCCTGGCTCTCCCTTTGCTGCCTGTTCCCTCGCATGCTGTACACCTCAGACCAACACAAAGACAGTTCCCTTACTCTAACAGGATAAACGCTGGTAAAATGGGGGTTCCAACATCATTACCCATCAAAGCCTTCCATATTGCCCCTGACCCAACACCAGCCATTTCTCTTTTTGATTTTATAATAATAGAATGGAGGGGGTTAAGTCTAAGTGTGACAAGCTACCCAAGGCTGCAGTGAGGTTTTGATACAGGGAATGAGAATGGGAATAACAAGGCAGGACAAGGGGCTCTGGTGATGGCTTACTGGCCCTTTATGTAAATCCCTGGAACGTGTGGGGAAATGTAGCAGGCAATGTGCTAGCGTAAGCCCTTTAGCAACCGCTGGCCCTGATTAAAACAGCACATTAAGATGCCACAGGCGACTGGAAGACATCGCCAACCCCGGGACCAAACTCTGGGTTATTTATTAGCCCGCCCTGCTAACAAGTATTGACTGGCCTGAATGAATGTGCTCTTTCCTCTTTTGCTACTGTTGATGTGTTTAGTGCTACAGCCATTTGTAATGGTGTTGGCCACTACTCATGACCTCAGCTTACATTAAGATCTGCTGTTGTGTATGGATGGGTGGTTGGAGGGGGGTATTCTGGTATATTTCCAATAAAGAATAATATGGGTAATTATGTTATCTGACTATAATAGACTAATATTAGAACACACCTCCAAAATGATATGCATGTGGGGTTATTTCAACTTAATACCATAGTGACATCTGTGGTGATGAATCACATGATAAACTATTTTCATTCAACAGTAGCCTGGAGCGTAAACGTTGTAATCGATAAAGTCTTGTGATGCAGAGAAGACATATTGCTTGAGTATACTTCAGTGTGAAGAGTCTGCTGGTAATGGTCTACGTAATCGTTAATTTAGTAGGCAGTATGCAGTACATGCAGAGTGAGTATGTCGTATGCAGTACGTCAGTTCGCGATTTTGAACACAGACCAATTCTTTTATGTGAAATGTCAATGCAATGCAAACCTATCTATCTCTCCAATGAAAGTATTGGCTATTACAGTATAGGAATCTGAGGTGAATTGTGAGATCCACTATGCAATGTTTACATTGTGCTTTAAAAATGCTGTGCCTACAGAATAGGAAAGCATCAATGTTTTTGTTCTTTCAGCAGGACAGGACTGACAACAGAGCTATCTTTGGAGAAATTAGAAGTAAAGCAAACAGTGCAGGGCTCTCTTTGTGTGGGTCTTGATTTCAGTAGTCTGACAAAAAGTTAAATTACGTCACTGGGATGAAATATTGTTTTGTTTCGACCAAACTTCCATCTTCCAAACAATGTAATTTCTCTGCATCAAAACCTTCAGGGTGATTTCAAGTCATAGCTCTCAAACTGCAAAGCACTTTCCAGCCTCCACCATTCGAATATGTTAACCGCTGAGCCTCAGAATAAGTTTCACCATCTGTTTTATATTTCCAAACAGCTGCCCTTGAGTTTTTTTGCAGTTTCAAGTCATAGTTTAGTAATTTAAGAGACTTTAAGGACCATTCTGCACTGCCAAAATCCTCAGAGAGCATTGCTAAGGTGAGGTCCAGGCATAGTGACCCCCACAGACCTCCATCTGTTGCTGCACCATCTCTCTACAGTTTCAGTGCTGCTCCCATCGGTACAGAAGCATCTGACGCATTGAACTCTAGGGGCCACAAAAGAAGTCAGCGTCGCTAAACATAAAGTTGCCTTAACTTATTATCTGGGAGTCGGGCCAGGCTGTTTAGCCAGCCCGCAGAGAGCAGCAGAGGTGGGGGACAACAAAGATGGACCCTTTATTCCTCCATATGGCAGGTCGAAAGGGGTCGCCGCTAGAAGAGAGAGGGACTGTACACCAGCGGCACTCTGTATTAAGGAGCTGGTTGGCTCACTACAGTGAAGCCTGAGAGTAAAATATAATTTGGCTCAGGATGGTGCTTTGGCATGCAGTCTTCAGGGAGATAGAAGGTAAGCATTGAGCCAAAGGAAAGAGGGACTTTTGTCTTGTTTACAACCGATTTTGAAACTCTTCGGGGTTGTGTTGGAAGTGGCAGCTGTTTAATACAAATGTCCCCTCTCTGTCTCTTTTACTTAATTGTGTATTTAAATCCACTAGGTCTCAGAGAATAATTTTACATACAATGTCACACCAGTAAATGTAGTTTGAATAAAAGCTCAATTGAATGCGTTAAACTGAATGAATCAAAATATCATTGTTAAAATAATGGACCCTAAATGACATCTACATCAACCTGCTGAGTGGAGCCTTAAAGGAACTCGCCGACTTATTGGGACTTTAGCTTATTCACCGTGTCCCCCGGAGTTAGATAAGTCCATACATACCCTTCTCATCTCCGTGCGTGTTGTAACTCTGTCTGACGGCCCCACCGGTAGCCTAGCTTAGCACAGATCCTGAAGGTAATCGGCTACTAGCCTACTGCTCCGAATAAGCGACAAAATAATGCCAACATGTTCCTATTTCCATGTTGTGATTTGTATAGTCACAGCGTGTACAAATAACAAGGTCACATGAGACACAGCCGTCTTCTAACCATATACAAACTGGGAACTATATTCTCAGAAAGGCGAAGCACTGCTACTTCTGCTACTTGGGCGGAGTGATATGCTTGGAGCACCTGAGAAGCCCCGAGCAGGTGAGTAGTTTCTTTATAAGACCAATGTACAGTAAGTGATGCCGTTGATAAACAAGGTGAAAAGAGAGGGATGGATGCAGTTTGACAAGCGTCTGATAACACACTTACAGTATTTGCCATAGTGAACACAATGGTGGCAGTGTTTTCAGTGGCCTCTGCTGTCACTGCGGGTTTTTTGTGTCGGGAAAAGTCCATGCCCATTATTATCATTAAAAAATCAAAATGATGGGGTATGCCTGAGTAGTTCACCTGGTTGAGCGTGCACCCCATGTACAAAGGCTCAGTCCTTGCCAAAACGGCCGCAGGTTCAATTCCAACCTGCGGCCCTTTGCTGCATGTCATTCCCCCTCTCTCTCCCCTTTCATGTCTTCAGATGTCCTGCCTAATAAATATAAAATAAATAATGATGGGTTCTTTTTTACAAGCCTGTCTGTCAAAATCCGGAGAAGTCTACCGCAACCACTGATTCCGTCTAAAGAAATCTATTTCTGAAAAATTATAAACAAATAGGCAATGTTGCCGCTGAATCTTATTTTATTTTAAAGTTAGATTAAATAGTTGGAAAGCATGGTCCAAGTTTTGTGAGCCAGCACTGGACGGACTCGTTTTCATAAAGTTGAGATCTAGTCAACTTTTTGCAAATACAGACCAGCAAATGCCCAGTAACCCTCTCTTAGACTGGCCGCCATGCTCCCACCATGCACTGCGCGACGGCTTCTCCTGCTCTCCGTAGAAAAAGAGTAGAAAGTGTCGAGACGCCATCCGTTGGAAATGCCAATGCTCTGGTGGAAATGCCCCATAACGGTGCAAAAAGTCAGTAGTACAGATCAGTGCAGCGGACACCGTTGGATGACCAAGGACTGAGCAGGGACCCAGCAGGGATCAGCCACGTATCTGCCCATCTCCACTTGTAATGTAACCCCCAAAATTCCCCTCATTGACCACAGTGGTAGTTACCAGCCTGCTCAGGAACTATTTTCTGTCCAGTTCTACACTACAAGTAACACATGAGTCATAGTAAGAGGGCAGAATTGTCTTTATCATGCATACTGGCAGATTCAGAAGAACAAACAATATATAATGGCACAAAAAAAAAAAATTCAACCATGCATTAGCACAAAATGTACTAGCTTTTGTTTGACCCAGTGGTCAGGTACTGTATGCATTATTCAAGCAGATGTATCTTAATAAGGGTGTTGTGTTATACTACAAAAACCTGTTCACAGAGAGCTATTCCATCTTTTGAGTATGAAAACAAAGCAATCCATTTGAAACCTGGTTGCCCTGAACAGCACAAACACCTATTACATGACTAAGTTCCTTGGAGAAAGTGGCGTCTTCAAGGTAACACGTAAAGGGCAGTTGGCATCTTTACAAACCCCTGAATGTCACCCGTTCCAGCAGATTGACAAAATAATGTGCACCCATCGCATTATTCCTGCGGAAGGAAAGAGAATAGAAAAGAAAACATAAAGGAAAGGACGCGGGGCGCATTTGGGCTTTTTTTTTTTCCCCTCTCTTTTAATCAGAGGAGGAAGACTGACATGTCCAATCATAACAAAACATCAGCTGGTAAATGGGCCTTCGCAATCACTGTCAGCCAGCCTCCATTAGAAAGACCCCCTTTCCTGGACATCAATCAATGCTTTATGGACTGATTCCTTCATTCATTATTTAATTACAGCTATTTCTTTATTTATTTAACCACTAAAGACTTTTTTTGTGAGGCTTAATCACTTCTTTGTTGGCAATCACATTTTTACTTCTTGTTTATGTCAGTTTTTTTGTCGTTATCCTTTTTTTTTTTTTTTAATAACTTTGTTCCTCTGTTCTGTCCCTGTTGAATAAAAGCAGGGAAAGAAACGGAAGCACTGGTCCTATCACCGCCTACAACAACTAGTGGGAGCTCAAAGGAAAGTGGTCAAAGCATAGTGTTAGACATTTGATCAACTTTGGATGCACTAAAAGTGATCAGATATAACAGCATCGTTCTGCTCTCTAATTCCAGTACATTTGATGAACGCACACAAGAAACATTCCCAAAAGTGGCAAGCCCTCTGCGGAAATAACATGCAAAACAGCCAAGTGTGGAAATGTGGAATTATTTTCTGAAATTAAGCCCATTAGCCGTGAAATTATTTGCTTTCATTTAAGACGCTATGCAATCCAATTTGAGGTGGCACACGCACACTACATCTCTTTCCAATTTCCCACTGATCCCGCGGAACCGAACATCCACAAAAGAAGCGGCTTGGGTCACCTAAGTATAGAAATAGGAGATATATCCTACTGAGAATCAGATTGGAATGGAAGATTAGCAAGGCTTTATCATGATATTCATTCAAATCCCCCCCCCCGAACATTGGCAGCCAGCTCGCTCTTTCCTCCAGTTAACACTTTTACAAAGGTTTTACAAAGGAACTTCAACAAGCT
Source organism: Perca flavescens (assembly GCF_004354835.1). Classification (NCBI taxonomy): domain Eukaryota; kingdom Metazoa; phylum Chordata; class Actinopteri; order Perciformes; family Percidae; genus Perca; species Perca flavescens. The sequence continues at coordinate 31,922,956 of NC_041350.1, forward strand.
ACAAAGCAGAATGCTACATGGAAACGATCAGTTGTTGTGTTTGACCTCCCGTCCGGCTGGAGCCTTTCTGCGTGGAGTTTACATTTTTTTCCCTGAGGGTTTCCTCTAGGGAGCTCCAGTTTCCTCAGAAAATCCATGGACATGCAAGTTGGTCAGGTTAACTGCAGACCCAGTGGGAGACATAAATCTACAACAGGCTGATTAGGCACATTCTCCCTATATATAGTAGGCTTGTGTCTGTATTCCATTTGCTGGGCAGAATGTTCACTGATCTGAAGTCATTGACAGTTAATACATTTAGCAGGTCAGCAGAAATCCAAGATGTGGACGTGATTTCGGACCAGCAGAGTGTCACAAGGGGGGGATCCTCCCCTGGAAATGTAATGAAATCGCTGCCACCATGCTGCCGTGCACGCGGCAGGAGCGGGGGGATGGAGGGAGAGACGCTGTGCTGCTGGCTGAGATTACACTGAGCAGCAAGTCGCAAAAAAGGGTCTGAAAAGTCACTAAGTCTAGCAAAAAACTCACAAAGTTGGCAACGCATTGTGAGCGTGTGTAATATGATCCATTACATTAATTTGTCCTAGACTGAGGCTCATCCAGAACGGGCACAGTTAGCGCGCCTGGACCCCCAGTGCCCTCCTATGCTGCTGGGACTGGTTAACTGGCAACTGTAAATGTGCCCGTAGGTGTTATTGTCGATGTGTGTGTGTTGTCAGTGAAACTGGTGACCTCTCCAGAGTGTATTCTGCCTCTTGCATAATGTCAGCTGGGATAGGCTCCAGCCCCATGTGTCCCTGTATATATACATTACCGGTCAAAAGTTTGGGGTCACTTAGAAATGTCCATTCCACTCCATTACAGACAGAATACCAGCTGAGATCAGTTGCATTGTTTTTTTAATCAGGGCAGCAGTTTTCAGATTACATTATGTGTTTACATAATTGCTAAAGGGTTCTCGACTGTTGTAGAAAGAAGTAGCTGATCTTTACTGCAATATCTACATTGCCCATTATCAGCAACCATTCATCCTATGTTCCAAAGGCACATTCTGTTTACTAATCTGATATCATTTTAAATGGCTAAAATGGGGAAACATTGGAGAACCCTGTAGCTCTTACAGTCTATCTTGTTTATTATATTTTTATCAAAACATTGCTGAATACATTGCTTTTTGTGTCAGCTCTGAAACATTTGACAATATTTAATCAAAACAAAGACAGTTTGCAACATACTGAGACATTGGAGAGGTGGATTACACTATCAACACACTGTTCCTATCAACGTTTTGATGTTTTTCTGTTGTAAAAAACTCATTGCTGTTGAGATACGTTGCAACTGGCATGAAATCAAGCTGACCAAAGTTGCTGTAATCCCTCAGTCAAACTGAAAGATAGACAGATAAATACTGGCACAAAGTCAGAGCTAAGACTTACCAGTAATAAACCGTTAGCACAGGTGCTCTCCTGGCAACTTGTTGCCATGAGTTGTGGTTTGTCAACACAGGATATTTAGTTCAAACAAATGAAAAGACTAAACGAGTGCATGCATCCAATCCACCAGCAGAAGACATGCAGGTATCAGTTCACAAGCCACATCCTGTGACTGACTGACTGAGTGCTGGATGTGCCTTTACATGCGAGCAGTGGGCACCAACCATCCAGGGCCATGTACTCACTGCAAGGTATCAGTCCAGCAGATTAACACACCCTGAACCTGACAGAAGGATCTGATGTTTGACCAGTGGCTGAATGGAGGGCTCTGGGTGGAGGGAGACCAGTGGACTTTAGGGTGACAACAGGGCAAACATGCAATAGAATGGAAATAGGGACACCTCCATTCCAACAATGAGCAAAAAGTGTTAGAATCGGAAGACGTCAAATACCAACGCTTTGTCACAGCCCTCGGTCATGGACCATGCTTTCATAAGTAAATTACAAAAGTTACAGGAAAACGAATCAAAATAGTTTCTTAACAAATTAAACAAGTTTTCCTACAACACAAGGTTTATTTCAATTGACAGTCATATTGGACTGGTCCAACATGAATAAATAGATAAGGACCATGTCTACAGAACAGGACATGTTCTACTGGTTGGACAGTATAAAATATGTAAATAAGGACCATGTCTACAGAACAGGACATGTTCTACTGGTTGGACAGTATAAAATATGTAAATAAAGACAACAGGACACAACTTTTCTTCTGCTTCTCTGATTTGTTCCGTTTTGTTGTCTCTATCTATTTCTTCACTTACACTGTCACTCTGTTGAAATATGACCACACATGGTACGCTCCATAGGGTTTGTCACGTAGTGGCCCCGTGCGCTGACGTGCACTAATGTGTGCAAGTGGCACAGTAACTGGCCAATGAAACAGGATCATTACAGTGTTTCAAGCGGGCTCTAAATCAAACACAACTAAGCCACACAGCCAACAGACGGGACGCAGCACTCCGCAAAATAAACTAAATATTGCAGACTTTACGCAACGTGATATTGCGATAACAATATATCTTGCACCCCTAATTTCTACCCAAGATTTGGGATTTATAAAATGCAAACTTGACGGGAAAGTGTGCACAAACTGTGAGCCACCCATAAACTGAAAGAAAGGAGAAACTGCGACTCCCTATAGCAGAAGGATGAAACGTGAGAAAGACTTTCAAATTGATACCGTTGTCTAAAAAAAACTAAATATCACCTCTCAATTATCATATGAAAAGTAATTTACAAAAACGGATGAAAGCCATTCTTACAACGCATAAACAAACAGGCAGTGTGCACAAAAAAGACATGAATTAGGGTAATAAATGCAAACGGATATAGGCTGTATATCCGTTATTGCAAAAGAACATCTCAAATATCTCAAAAATGTTAACAATAGCGTGTCATTAAATTATTCTTGTAAGTATGAACGTGAACAATAGGAAAAATTAGCCTACATTTACACTGGTGCCGGTTTTGATGCTGCAGTCAGGCAAATACAAATGCAGTTATATATATTATCATATATCATTTTGTGGCGTTTAGTTGGTTTCACCTCAGTGTTATAAATTGATTGATTTATTGATTGAAATTGTTTTTGAACGTGTAAAAGAAACAGAAAATCAGGTCATACAGAAAATAATGAAATAGATAGCATAGCACTGATACATAATAACTTTTTTAACGTGTGAAAAGGAGTGAGAAGAAGTATACACTTCTCCATGAATGAACTAATACCACCCCTTCTCCATGAATCATTGTTAATTAACAAATGTCCTCTGTCATAGTTTTATTTTAATTTTTTTTAACTCTTTCAAATATTGAACTTTGCTTATCAAGTATCTTACAAAATACAAATTATTTCTCATATATTATAATCAATTGTATATAATAATTTCTTGCATATTTATTTATTTTACTCAAAAGTACTTGAATATTGATATATTTTAGTATCAGAAATATAAATTAATTCACAAAAATAACAGAAATCTAAATAAAAAAGTAAATAAAATGAAATGAACAAGGGAAGCTATGGAGTAAAATGGAGCATGCGTGAACGAGCCACTGATACCGCATTGCATCCTCACATAAATTACTATGAAAATGATTATAAATGCGCTACTGACATCAGTCTTTGTCCAATCACAATGGCTGATTGAGAGTGTGCAGATTTTATTTTGTAGAGCAGAACCGAATGTAATGCCATTTATTTTGTAATTGAGTGTAATGTGAAAACTGAGGAGTCCAGCGCATGTGAGAAAATCTTTTTCGAGGGTATGCAATGCTTACACATGAGGCCCCAGGATAGGTATGTGAAATTTACTGTGGATATTTATGGTCTCCAGAGGATGGATCCTAATGTTTTGGGTGACTTACTGATCACCTCTGCAGTGTCCCCATCACGGCAAAATTCCCACGTGTCCACAGGAAATATTTAAATATTATTTGTGGGAATGTGCAACATGTAGATGAAGTGCAGGTAAAGTGTGTGTGTGTTTGTTTCAGTGTGTCAGGTGTGTGTCTGTGCGTGCGTGTATGTGTTAATCAGTGACATGCTTGTCGCCATGGCACTGCCACTTTAATTTGTTATCAGAAGCAGTCCAGCGAGGAGGGCACCTTTAAACCAAATTAACATTTGCTTGTGCGTTACATAAGCAAACAGCGGTGCCTTGATCATGATTAAAATAAGAAGGAAAAGATTATCGCAGCCAATCTGTCATTCAGACCCTCTGAGACAGTTTTCCTGCTTTTTACCTTTTTTAATGAAATATTTTCCTCAATTCCTTTATTCTCAATGTCATTTACACTTTTGTATTTTCAGTGCCAAATATTAGTCATAGCGGCTGTTAGGTTGCTCAGGTTGTGGCTCATTAAATCTGACTTTAGTTTTAATCAGCACCATAGATGAGAAAAGTAAACAGTATGTTGTATTCTCATAGATCAGGGATACATAGTCTGGCCCTACAACATATGATACTGAAACCTTAAGAGAGATAACTCTTGTTATGATTTGACACTATAAATAAAATTGAATTGAATTGAAACATATTACAGAGACATAGCTCCTGCCTAAGAGCCTTAAGGCCCGGACACACAGAGCCGACGGCCAAACGTCGGCAGAAAAGGCAGTCGGGCTGATCAATCTCCCCAAATTGGTCAAAAAAGTGCCTCGGAACACACCAAATCGACGAGACGTAATTCGTCTCCATAACAGCAGTCGGCGCTAATCTGTATTGTCGCCCAAAAATGAAAACCGGCAGCTGATTGGACGAACGTGTCACGTGGGTCTGGTTTCTCCGGAAATCCAAAGACAGACTGTCATGGCGGCTTGTTCAGAATACGATCTCATATTGTACTAAAATAGTTCACTGAAACGTGTTTCTGAAAATATTTTAAGCGAGAAATAGGCCATGCAGTTGCTGAATCTGTCTTCATTTCAGATCGACAAAGGTCAGTTTAAAAGACTTTCGTCAGATTTTGAGAGACTCTAGTCACGCTCATTCCGCTGCCCATTTCCAGGTTAGCACTCTACCAATCAGATGGGTCATACAATGGAAGACGCCTTGGAACACACCGAACAGGCTTGACTCACTGACCTCACCAGACTGTCCAACGGCCGATTATCGGCTCTATGTGTCCGGGCCTTTAGAGCAAGGCAGGTAACCCACAACTGCTGCAAAAAAGCAGTTATTTCACAAATATTTCACGTTTTTGCACGCTAAAGCAAACCGTCTTGGCAACGCATACCTTTGAGGGGGCCAGTGCTTATGACCAATAAGACCAACGATCTTAAACTGTTTCACTCAGAAATGGCTTAAATCGAGTGCATGGACCCCCTTTGCACCAAAAAATAAAAGAGATCCATATATTAGCAGTTTGCTAAGCAAAGTAGCACAGACATCCTTTTCCTCAGCCACACCATCCAGCTTTGTGAGGGATCCTGAAGCATTCCCCCACCAGATGGGATATATAATGCTCTTGGGGGAATTACTAGAATTGTTGGGTCTTTGTAAATTATAGTGTGGTCTAAACCTACTCTATCTGCTACTCTTGTTATTATTTGATACTATTAATAAAATCAAATTGAATTGAATAATCAGTGTGTTCTCTGTCTATTTTTTTGTTTGGGTCTCTTCCCTAGGATGGAAGAGACCCAAACGGTCACACCTCAATAGGTGGCATCCAGATATCCTGATCAACAAACCATAGAAACTTCTTTTAACCAGAAAGCACATGTGTGTGGATTTTGGTGATAACGTGAAAGTGGGATTTCTTCAACTTCTTTGTGCTACCTTCACCCTGCTGTGATGTTGAAAAAACAATATTGCACTTTTTAAACCTTCCTTAAAAGTTTCATACTCATACTCATTCATAACTATAGATGTTATCACTAAAGGTCACCATCGGTAAGCACAGTATTGATTTGACTTTGATTATTATTGATATGCAGTTTTGCACCCAACTCTGTGTAGCTGTTGATCCTGATGAACTGAGATCCTTCCACTGTCTTGAAAACTGCATCTCTGACATCAATTTATGCACGACTCAAAATATCAATATATTAAAAATATAAACAATTTATAGCAGCAAAGACAGAAACTGTGTTACTATACTATTTTAGTACATCTCTGGCAAGAAATCTCAATGCACAGAACATAAATAGTACTGCACTGCCAAAGTCAAAAACTATTTCTTTCTGTCAGAGATGCAGAAGAAGCGTGTGCATGTTTTTATTACAAGTAGGCTCAACTACTGCAAAGCACTATTCACAGGTTGGCCCAAAATGTGTATTTAAGCTTATAGAGAATGCTGATGCTGCTAGTGTTAAGTGGAAAAAAGAAAGGAGATGCACGAGCTACCAATTAGTTTTAGGATAATGGAAAACGTATTCATATTCAAATTTCCAGTTGCTATGATGCAAAGATATATCCCCGGTAGATCCTTTAAATCCACAGTCTCTCTGTTGCTTACTAAGAAAAAGACCTACTATGAAGCTGAATACTGTGCTACTGTACCCAATGTTAGGCACTTTAACCTGCTTTTAGTATATGAAAGGTGCTGTAGTATACAGATCTTGCATTCACACCATTGAGTATCATTGCCCTAGATAAAATGGGGTCTTGTGTCTGGTCTTATTTCTGGTTTCTCATAAAATCCGGAAAATCTTTGAGATGTATGCAACCTTGTTTTGAAGGGCAGCTGGAATTTTGGATGTTCCCAGCTGTGATGCATATTAAATAAGTAGCACTTGTTAGAAGTACTTGATGGTAGTAGTTGAATTATCAAACACCAGTGGAATTCTTGCAGCCTTCAGCCTTGATGCGCTGACATGCTAATTTTTCGACCAGCTTTGCTGAAGAAGATCAACAGATTAACAAGAAAATGTTCTGCAGTACTGTCCTGTTTCAGAGTGTTAAGGAGCTGATGCCATCTCCGGATGCTTTGGGTTAAAGGCATGAAGATGAACTGCCCAATTCCTCCTGGGGTGAAAACTATTGACCGTTAAAAGTAAAAAGGTAGAACCCTTGTGTGAACATGCAGGTCTAAATGGTGTTTCAAAGCTGTCTTTTGTTTATTTTTATTGATCAAATAGCAGAATTTACAAAAAGGGCACACGTGACATTCACAATGCATGTGCAATGTCCAAAAACCACATAAAATGGGAGGAATTCACAAATGCCTTTATGTAAATGTTTTTTTTTATTGAATCACAAAATAGAAAAAACTAAAGATACACAATTCTGATGATTAATCAACATAATATATATATATATATATATATATATATATATATGTATATGTGTAACATGTAGACTGAAAAGTTCAAATGATATGATACATGCTGGTACTTTTTGGGCTACATGATGCAATCAAAAAAATACTGGACTCTGGCCTATAAACTACAGACCATATTTCAAATTGAAATTGTAGAAAGTAATTATCCCTACATTACAAAAGCAGAGGACATGACTGTCTCCATGCCTGTTCCCTTGGAGTGTGGGTGATTGTAGAGAACCTACAACTGAAGCAATAGAAAATGTTGGTACCTTGCAGCCTGCACCAGTAGAAAATATTGTCCAACACAAACCAATGCTGAAATGATAATAGCATAGAAGAGCATGGAGACAGACAGTGACAAACACCTCTATGCTCTTCAGATAAGGCCTACCACCACTTTCAAAGAGTGGGAGACATGTTGGAATAAAGATTAATGGTATACACCAGAGGCGGCTGGTCCATAGAGGCAGAGGAGTTGCTCCTTTATTTGTTAAAGCTAAAAGGTGGATCAAAATATAAAAAAAAGGATTAATTGGTTGAAATAAACTATTACCAAACCATAGGGAGGGATCTCTTATATCAATTTAATCTACTGTGCTTCTCTCTTCTGCTCTTCTCTCTTTTGTTTATCTGTTTTTGGCAAAAACATGTAAAATGTTGCTCCAAGTGTCCTCCCTAACCAATCAACGACCACAGTACAAGACTGACAGAGCTTTGGCCCAATGCCACTATTGTATGTGAGTGTGCGGACCTGGAAGTAAAGTGATAGATGGATCCAGAGAGATCCATGCAGTAGCATATTAGGAAGGAATTAAAAACATGCAAATCCAGACTTCTTTTAAACATATCAAGAAAAAATGTATTTAGGCCTTTTTAACCATCCAAATTTCAGATGGTTAAAAGATTTTAGCGAGCGTTGCATAAGATCTCCGCTCTGCTGGTGCAGAAAGGAATACTTCACCCTCAAATTGGCCATGTATATATAAATTACTCATTGAATGTTGGCTTGAATTCATGAGGAAGACTTTGTTATTGTTGAATTTCTCCACGGTGAATGGAGAATGAGAGAAGTCTAGATGCGTTTCAGTAATAGGGGATGTGTTGTTGCTAAAACATTACTGCTTTTAACACTTCATAAACCTCTCTCCTTCTACTTGTCTGGACTCGCACGGACAAGTATCCGCCTGCACAAGCTTCTCAGACGAGTAGCGGAAGTGTTGTGAACAGTAATTTTTTTAGTGACAACATATGCGTTTTTCATAGTTGGCTTATTTTTTTGAAACTGCCAGCGTCTGTTTTACATTATAATCCTGTGGAGAAAACCGTGTTTTCAAAAAAGTCCAGAGTGCTTTTTTAAACGCCACCGCCGACTTCTTTTTTGCATGTCGGAGCGTCTTTTTGAAGTTTAAAAAATGTCCACTTTTCTGGAGAAAAAAAACGCCCTCCGTCAAGTGCTTTTTTGACGGCCGACCAATGACAAGCGGAGTAGCCAGACCTGTTGTTTTCATAACAGCAAGAAAAAATGGAGTCGGAGCACAGCGGTACGGTAGCATACGGTATGACCGGGTGCTCGCTGTACAGGGAACTTTGTTTTATCTAACGTTAGCAGCACCGCTCTCTCTCTCTGTTCTTTCTCTAGCTCGCTCCACCGCTTTGTTTCATCTAACATTAGCACCACTCCACATAGTGCTCTAACCACATCCCCTAACCCAAAAGATGCTCTTGGCTGCTGTTTGTAATAAAAAAACGCCCAAGTCAACTTTTTCTTGTCAAAAAAGATGCCAAGTGTGAACATAGCCCTATACTGTACAAGTTGTGTTATAGTTTGTAAACTTAAAAGTGAACCCCTATTACTGCAATGCATCAACAGGTTTATTTTATTCTCCATTCACTGTCGAGGTATGCGACAATAATAAGTTTTCTTCATGAATTCAAGACAACACTTGAATTCATGACACAAGACACAAGACACAAATGGTCATTTTGATGGTGCAGTATTCCGTTAAGGATTTGGGGATCACTTAACCAGATAAAGGTAAATGTAAAGTATTTATATAGTGCTTTTCTAGTCTTAATGACTACTCAAAGCACTTTAACATAGTACAGGAACCATTCACCATTCACCTGCTCATCAGATAAACATTAACACTCAAACTTGAAAGGAAAGAAATAGAATAATGCGTTGATATTTTACTGACTAAACTTCTTTGGACCTTACTATCCACAGAAGACAGCTGTCCTGAAAGACTGGATGCGACAACAGGCCTCACAGCAGCTATGAAAAGAATCTCCCAACATGACCTCCCACAGGCTTGGTTTTTCATGTTTTAAATCAGAGAGAGGTGTTGTGTAAAATCCCCACTGTGCCATACTGGGTACTGTAGGTCACCCCTTGCTGTACTGACAGGCTTCTAGTGACACACAAGGTATATCCCCATCCAGAGTCTGCAGTGATGTGTTTAGGAAAACTTGTAAGCCCAGCGATGCAGCATTACAATTTATTGATATTGCTATGTTATATTGCTATTACTATTGTGACGGCTCCTAGGCCTATTGAGTCCCTTTGGACTTAGAAGGAGTGTCATTCTCTCTCCCTCCTCAAGGTTGCTTGGTTTGTTTGGATTTTGGGTTTAGTTATTTTTGCGTTCTAGCTTTGATACATCTACAGACATCCATACATTACTGATTAACTGATTGCACCTTTATCTTTGTTAATTTAAATAAATTTGATTTGATTGAACAAACGTGTGTCTCCACCTTTTGCCATGCCTTTAAGCCAGGTCATGACACTATGTTTCGGTCTGCCTGGACCCTCGTCAAGAGGGTTTTGTTATGTTTTCTAAAATTCAAGCAACCTCTAAGAGATACATCTCTGCAGTTTCTGTTTGAGTGTATGAATACAATGATTGTTGGTTGAATTGGCTGTGATGCAAGGAGCAGCAGCTAAAATATTGCCTAGGGCACTAAATTAGTCAGGGCCAGCCCTGTGGCTGCTCATAGACTAATCCTGAATTTGAACAAACTGTAAAAGCGCACACAGTGAGAATGAACCACTGAACGTCATCACAAGGCTCTTCTGTCCAGGATTATCAACACAACCCAGCACACACACACACACACACACCACTTACATGCATTGCCTGCCTTACCACCTGCCTGCCCCCCCAACCCCACTGTCTGGCATTCCCCTGTACACAGACCCCCCCCCTTCCCTAACCCCTCCATATGCCTTAATGATGACCTGCTATGGCCTCTCTTGGATGAATAAAAAGGGATAATTGGCTATCATTGTCTTCCCCTGGCGCTGCTGCGGCAGCGGCGGCAAAACACTGGTGTCCAGATGCCCCGGGACCCCAGCTCTCAGGGCTTTAATTAGAGTGAACCTGAGGACCAGAAAAAGGCCAATTACAAGCCCCTCCCCTTTCTCCCTCCCCCCAACTTCTCTTTTTTGCCAGCCTTTTCTTCTGCATTCACCCAATCTGTCTGAATGCAGGTGAAGGAGTTAGGGGTGAGGGGATTTTCTTTCTCTTTTCTCAGGGCATGCGTATGCACTCCAAAACACACTCATCACAGGGGTCCGTATGACCATATATAGGCTTTCCTCTATACTATTATACAGCACACACACACACACACACAGAGACACACACACACACACACACACAGACACACACACAAATGATCCCTTTTAAGCTTTAGTCATTTCTGTGTCTATATGTCCATCTTCATAGAACTCACATACAAACAGAACATCTAGACAACTGGCCCCCAACCTTTTTGGCTTGTGATTCCTTAAACAGAAGGAATGTCTACTTGTGACCCCTCATAACAGGTTACAGTCAGTTTTCCTTCTTGGATTTATCTTATTTCAAATATCATCGGAGCCATGAAGAGGTGAAAGTACCCAAGTTTTCATATAGTTTCAGTTCGGCTAAAAAATCCTGGATATTTTTGCCTCGTAAAGCCTTTTAAATATACATAAAATAGTGGATAATTTCCCCTCTTCAGACTTCTAACAACCTGAAGCTTAAAATACAATTATTCTTTGCTAAGAAAATGTGAAAGTAATATTGTAAAGTGAGGTTGAGCGATGTCACTGAGACTTTGACCATATTTCATAGTCTATACTCAAATCACAGTTGTTGATGTTGCTGCCACCGCTGCTTTTATTACTAGGACCACTACATTAAATAACCAGGAATTCATGGTATACAAACCACCGCTGACTATCCCTGTAACAACTTGGCCACAATTAAACACACATATACCATACACAATCCAGCCATATACTAGGTTTCAGTCTAGTCTTATTGAGTGAAAAAAGACAAACTAAAATGTAATAATAATAATAATAATAATAATAATAATAATAATACTAATATTAATGTTTTTCTCCTCCAACTTCAGCTTTTGGGATGCTCTTCCTCCTTTGTTGTCTGAACATGAGCCAGTTCATGACAAGAATTGTGCTGTGTGTTTGTTTCTACTTCCACAAACAACTTGAAGTCTTTTTGCATGGAAAACAGCACTTATTTATATTATCAGCTGAGCAGGGATTACATTTAAACGTGTGTATAAGCCCATACTGCATCAACCTGTGTTTCTTCCTATGCAGTAGAACCCAGGAAATTTATGTTTTCATGATCAGATTACTTATTTGGGGTTTATGAAAGCTCAAGTCCATTAAGTATTATGCGGGTGCTGGCAGGTAAGGCCTGAGGGAATGATTGCTCAATCTTTGAATTAATTCAAGTCTTCCATTAGCAATATTCCCATGCAATTTAAAAAGCATAACAGTGTACCATCAGGTATCAGTGGAATTCAAATGACCTGAACTCTCTTTCCTTTCTGAGACAGAATTGTGAATTTACTTTGAGAGGTCATTCAAATGCATCTCAGAATAATCAGAGCTAATTCTGCTGCATGTTGTAAAATGGACCTTTTAGCAGGGTAACCAAGCACCCTCACATGTATTTACATTATTCATGAGAGCGATTTGGATAATGTTGCCTCCGACTATTACTCCCTCTATGGTGTGTTAACATGTATTAAAAGTGATTTGATGAGATGTGGATTCATGGGGAATGGGGGTGTCAATTACCACTGGAGTTAATAGGGTTGAGTGAGCAAATGGTGCGAGCAAATTTCACGCAGATCGCACTCATGTAACATTAATGCAATTCTTTAGGAACAAGACTCCCTATATGTTAGCACCATGCACATCTGATTTAAAGCTATAAACAATGTTAAGGAGATTTAAAAGAGCCAGCACTGTTAACATGTTATCCAGTGTAAAGGTTTGAACTATTCAAGTTTCTTAGATGCTAATTGTCTCCTTTGGATAAACCACACAAGAGGAACAAAATACCATGCCATGCATGCATGGTGATATCTGGAGAAAACAATTAGCAAAGTGGAGCTACATGCTACTTCTTGCTGCATTCTCACACTCTTGAGTCCTCTTGTTTTGTGTCAGGTTGTGTAAATGTCTGCCTAATAACTAATTTCGCATCATGCCATTTCCGCCACAATTAATTAACACCTCTTACAAATAACAAAGAGCAACAAAATAAGGTCTCCTTTGTGAATTTGACAACTCTGTCACTATCAGCCATACGGTGAGGAAAAGGACCTGCAGACAACCACAGGATGTTTTAACAAGTGAAGTGCCAGGCATAGCAGTAGATAATTTAAGACAGTAGGATGTTGTGATAGTTTTAAATCAAAACAGAAGTTGTCTCGGGACACTTTCCACAGTTTTTCACAATTTCCCCAAGAGCTAGGGCTGGGTATCGAACGGCGATACTTTTATGGCACCGAAAAAAGAATCCAATCCTATGAGTATCGAAAAATGATTTATCTTTCGGTGCCAAATTTCGGTTCCAAAAGCGTCTGAGTGTGTAAGCGCAAGCTTATCTGTCCTCTCTGCATATTGAGACAGAGCGGAGCTCCAACTGACACACACACACACACACACACACGGAGAGTCACGGTTGGTTTCATGTGTGGTTACAGTTTTTTAAAACTTCACGCAGACAGCGTTTGCTGCAATGTGATATTAATGGCGAGCCGAAAGCGGTCGCTGTGCTGTTGACGTTACACTTTCTCTTAGACAAGCAGGCACAACGGTGGTTTCTCTGCCCTGATGACTGACTGACAGGCTGAGCTTGCAAGGCAAGGTACTTTTAATAATGTTACTCTGAGTGAGCAGTGTTACCAAAATGTTTTAATTTTGATAACTGTTTTGATTCACAATTAAGGTGGAAAATAAAAGCTTTGTGTTTAATGTGTTTTTGTTGATGTTGAAATGGATTTTAAAACATATGGTATCGAAAAGGTATCGTTAGGAACCGGCATAGAAACTGAGGTATCGAAATTGGCACCGGATCGAAAGATTTTGAACAATACCCAGCCCTACCAAGAGCATGTATTTCGTGCGATGGCGAATTCAATCATAGTGATCTTTTCTTAAGGAGGTCAGAGGTCACCTAAAGAGCTGGTTAGGTTCCTCTTGCTGGTTCGGTTAGTTCCAAAGGCCACTAAAGAGGAGGTCCATGTCCATCCAACTGAATCTAAACGTGCTCCCTAAGGGAGTAAGTCTACAGATGATTCACATCATAAGCTCCCACATCTATTGTCAAAGAGATAAGAGACCTATTTTATTTTTCAATGTTGCTGTGTTCCGAGATCTCACTATTTCAAAGAGATCATATATATTGCTTTGCTTTGTTTTATTCATTAGATGATTTTCAGCCCATGTAGGAAGATACTGTATGTATAGGTCTTACTTGGAAAACAAGCAAGTGTTTCAAATTTCTTTGTTAAATGACATTCCAATGAATATAAAGGAAACAGACAAAGTTATCATCATTCAACCAATTATGTATGTGTGTGACTGACAGATGTTTTCTGGCAAATGCATTGTTTAAATAAAACTGCAATGACCAGATGATGGAGACTCCTGGAAATACCACATTTAGGATTACCAATGTATACCCACACTTGCCCCTAGTAACAAGCCCTATGATTGGCCAGGATGGGCTCTTTTTCATCTATAACTTTGAACAAGAGAGTCCCTCGAAAGGACAGTTGTTCTAAGCTCTGACGCTATCAGTGTAATCTTCTGCCAGATGAACACGATGCTTATCTTAATAATGACCATCAAAATTATATTTTAATGCTGAGATCGGCACTGGCAGTTTTACCCCGGGGAAGGACTTCTTAGAGATGAGTGCGGCTAGATGTTATCCAGTATGGCGGTTATCAGATCTGCTGCAGAGGATGTGAGGCTTGCCGAACTGAGTTTGATGGAGGAGAGAGAGAGAAGGGAAACCATGTTGTTGCCCAGGACAGCATGGAGGGTGGCTGCACGATGCGACACACACACACACACACACTAGCTGCTGAATGTGCACTCTCACTTTCTTACACATACTCTGTCTGAAGACATGCATCAATATTAAAGCCCTTCCCTCTCTGTTGGTCTGTCTCTCTGGTATGCAGAAAACCCTTGGGACAGCCATGGATTTTACTATGATGAATGCAAATGAAACCTCTTTCTCTGCATGTCTGACACACTAGATTGAACCCTCTGGGGCAATGATACTCAGAACCGCCGCCCCCCCCCCCCCCAAACACCCACCCCTCCATTACACACATCTTCCAACAAAAACACTACATCAGAGATTTGGAGACCTGATCAAACCAGTTTGACCATGGATGAAAAACAGATTCCATCAAACTGTAACAGCATCAGATACTCCTATAAAAACAGTGGAAGCCCAAGGCAAAAATGAATATAAGCAGCTGCAGCTAAGGGCCCCGTAGCTAACAAGTGGACCTGAATTAGCAAATTTCAAGCGTGAAGTCCTCTGCTACAGTTGCAGTTGAGACACTTGGACATTTTGTATGCTAACTTGATCTCCTCTTGGACAAAGGCATTTAGAGTTAAAGCTTTCACACGGATGATGGCTACTAACACTGATGATCATAATCCTGCTGGTTTACAGGAACTGAAAGCAGCTGTTTGACTTATACAGTTTTTCTTGATTGCTTAAACACATTTCTTGAAATTAGGTCTCCTTTTCTCAAAACTCTAAACTCAAATCCATAACTTCTCATCCAATTCCCCAAACTTCCTATTTTCAGGTCAAAGTGATGCTCTCTTCACTCAAACCCATTTAATCTTGCTGAAAAACCAAACTCTGCGCTCAGACATGACACACACGCCCTCAAAAACACACTGACTACAACATAGTCTTACACACTGGTGAAATAAATTCAAAACAAATACTAAATAAACCGGTAATAAGTAATGTTGGTTGTGGTTCTCCTCCTCAAAAACCTTTTTCACATGATGAACACAACAAAAGACACAAGAAATGTATACATTTGCAAATTTACTGTACAGTACATTACACCAAACAATAACAACAAAAGTATCTTGCCCCAGCATCCCATCTTGTTGAATCTCGTCAACATCACAGGCTATATTGGCTTACATATACTTCCATGGCCAGGAGGAGGTGAACACGCTTTTTACAAACTTTCCGCCATGCTGAAAAAAGCTCCTTTCCTGTTTAGAAAGGGAGAGTAGGGGAGAAAGATGTTGGAAAACCTACCCCTCTTCCTTCACCTCCACCTCCTCCTCCTTTCCCTACTGCTCTTCCTCCTCCTCCTCCTCCTCCTCCTGCTTCTCCTCTCCGGTGTCCTCGACCTCTTCCTTGATGTCTCCCTGTAGGGCAGCACGATACTTAGTTTCATCATCTACATTGCGATGTGCGCATGTGCGATAGTCACATTGCATCACGTGCGATGTTAACAATACAACTCTTTTTGCTTCTTGATAGAAAAAGAAAACTTGCACCGTTTTCCTTTTACATGATTGTTACTGGCTGACCCTTCCCATTTACAGTTTTTCTTGATTGCTTTGATGCAAAAGTCAACTCAAACTCCACATTTTCAAATCAGTTGACACACAGGTCGAAACACTCATTGCTTGTCACTGTAGCCTATTACTGTACGTAGCTTCCATGCCTTCTTGCAAAGAATTAGATTCAGATTAAGAAATGCTATGATGCTAATTTTATTGATTCCATTGATCCTTATTTTCAATCATCTGTGGCTGAAAACTGAAATACTGTAAATATTACACAAAATACATGTAAACCAAAATAAAAAAAGAGTATAAGAAATTAAGAAAATAAAAATAAAATCTATTACAGTAAAGTATAAACATCTATTACTGTAGAGTATAAGAAATAGCCACTATTGATTCTGTCTTGACGATGGGGCCATATGGCCTAACCCTGCAGACTGATTGCTAATTGAAGATTTGTGTGAAGGAGTGTCAAACAGGTGCTTTAGTGATGTCATACTGATGTAGGTAGTTTCTAATAGTTAGGAACAGATGGTTTCTGTTTGGTTACCATAGCTAAAACAATGGAGTTTGGACCGCTTGAATGACATCCGTGTTAACTGTGAAAAAAGGAAAAAGGGTTAACACATTTGCAAGAGGTGTCTTCTGCTCTGCTGAGGCAGTGATGATGAAAACCGAGTGGATCCCAGTTTCTTTAAGCAGGTCAAAGCAATCAAGAAAAACTGTAAGCCATGTAGTCATGTGGGCAACGTGTGTATGTGACGTAGCGTTAGTCTGACAGGGTTTGTTATGGGAAGGTAGGCTATCCCATGTGTGTCTGTAGAAAAGTAACGTTACTGTCAGCAGCAGCTTCCGCAGACACAGTGATGCACTTTTCTATGGGTAGTGAACCTACAGTAGTCAGTGTTTTATGTTCGCTGCAAAGACAAAATAAAGCACCTGATTAATGCAACATTATCACAGTGTCTCCTGGCCATTTTCACCGCAGAGTTTCCAGAAAGCTGCTTCCAGCCAGGGTAAAGCTAATATACTGTAATTCGATTCAATTAAATTGTATTCATAGTATCAAATCATAACAAGAGTTTATCTCAAGACACTTTACAGATAGAGTAGGTCTAGAACACACTATAATTTACAGAGACCCAACAATTCCTACAAGAGCAAGTATTTAGTGCAACTGTGGCAAGGAAAAACTTCCTTTTAGGGAGAAACTTGGGACAGACCCAAGCTCTTGATGGGATATTTTTGTGGAATGAACAGTGACAATTATAGTTACAATAAAGATAATGAAACTATGACTAAAAGTAATAGTTGTAGCAGTTCAGGGCATGGCAGGGCGTAGTAGGGCATGGTAGGGTGCCAAGCATGACTATGGCAGCAGCTGCAACCATGATTTAGGTGCCACCCCAATACAAGAAAAACTGCGAGACGAGAAAACATAAGGACTCCGGGGTATAAGCTCCCCGGTGCTAAGGTAGTAATAAGCATTACTGGGACATGGATGGAAAAAGAGAGGAGAGAGGAGCTCAGTGTGTCAAAGGAAGTCCCCTGGCAGTCTAAAACTATAACAGCATTATTAAGAGCTGTGCAAGGCAAACCTGAGCCTACAACCTACAAGGGTTTGTAGATGAATCTGACGACTATGAAGAGAAGCAGAGAAGAGAAGGGGTGGCGTGTCTGAAGCTAGACACCCTCCCCCGCCGGTCTAGGCGAACGCTGCAACTCCTCACTCCCTATCTATAAACTTCATCAAAGAGGAGAGTTTTAAGTTTACTCTTAAATGTGGAGACGGTGCCTGCCCCCTGAACCCAGACTGGAGCTGATAGCTAAAGGCTCTGGCTCCCCTTCTGCTTTTAGAGACTATATAGTCTAAAGACACAACCGGTGCATCCCAACTATACGGTTCAGAGCTGTAAAACTGGAAACGTAACACTAATCTAAAACAGAAGTCTTTGTCTGATATATTGTAATTTACATTAATTTAGGTGTTCTTGGATACACTTGCTAGTGCATGACATGCTGGCTCTGCATGCACAGTGAACCACCAATCACAATCAATGTTGATGAATTTATCCAACAAACAAAGCAGGCCCCACTATGTAGATGCACTATCCCTTACAAAATCCCCCCCGTAGTTGCGAATGATTTATTATTTCCAAATAGAGCTATTTATGTCATCTTGTAAAAACTACAGTATTTTTTCATATCGCAGGTGGAAAAAAAATATTGCAATGTCAGTGTTTTCCAATATCGTGCCGCCCTATCTTCCTGGATCCATTGTTCCAAAACTGAAGGAAGTGACTCTGACCCTTTTATCTATCTATTGAAGTAGTGATTGGTGTGTGATCAAATTTGGCTCTATGTGTTTCCACCTGGGTAACTGTGTACTAATTGAGCTCAAGCTGTGCTGACTTGTGTGAACAATTGTGATTGCTAGTGCTTTCTAAAGGACCATATGGTAATGATAAATGAAGGGATTTATGTGTAGGGTTTTGAAGTGACAGTTCAACAAATCTGAATCATACGTCAAAACAGTTGAATAGTGTTTATAGTTTAGGGTAATGGGTATGCTTTTTGATAAATGGCATTATGGTTTTGAAATGTTAGTTCAAAAGCCGGGTTATAGTGTTTAAGCAATCAAGGACGATAAGAATCTCACCCCTTCAAAAATGAGCGAATAAGGAAAGAATAAAAAGCAAATGTACAAGAACAGGTTGAGAAGATAATGAATACATAGAGGAAGATAGGAAGAAGAAGAAAAAAGATGAGGGGAGGAGGCCTATTTATCACTCTAATTATGAGAGACAGATCAGAGGCCCCAGTGCATAGTGGTATGCTCTGAGTCAGGGAGAAGACTCCGGCCAGTCGCTTAATATTAATAGAAAAATGAGAGAAGGGGGAAGCATTTTATTAGAGCGAGTGGTGAGGTGCAAGTACACCTCTTTTCCAATATCTGGGTTGCTCAGACCTCTCTCATCTCCGTGGCCTCTTTTGAATAGAACAGCTCTCAGATAAGCTGGACCACTGCAGGGCGACCTTCTCAGATTTCAATATCAGACACCAGATTTTAACCCACTGAGCACCAGGGAGGAGAATATGAGGAAAAACTGGGAGCTGGCGCAGTTTGTATAATAATTCCTGTGATTTAACACGTGAGACTTGCAGAATTTTTTGATTTGCTGTCCAAACATGAGTTTTGTGTGGCTTCTTTTTGCATTGGAAAAAAAAACACAAATGTGCACACACTGGTTAATGTTTCAAGGAAATATTATTAAAAACATTATAAAGTTTAGTATGGAAATTAAATTTAAATATTATCCATTTGCTTATGATTTATGACACAAAAAAAAATTATAAATTAAATATTATTATATTATAAAAATAAATAATTAGTGCTGAAATGACACATTGGTAACATTATTTATAAGGTCTGTTACATGCTCAATAAAGAAACAGTGCTGACTGTCAGTTGGAAATAGGAAATGACCAGAGGTGGTTTGGTTATTCGCGATACTAAATGATGCTGTTGATCTTCTTGAGAGGACAGTCCTGATTTTAGGAGACATAAAAAAGAAGGTGATGATTCTGGCAAATTGGTCAGAGCTGTCGTAAAACTATTTCCCCTTCGGGAAAAGAAAGCTTCCCTTAAATCATCCTGAAAACTGTCTGGTCTTGTTGGGCTGGAATGTGGCGGTTACAACCAGACCTGATGGCACGCAGCACTCTCAGTTAGAGCGAGAGACAGAAAGAGAGAGAGAGGCTTGAGGGAATCTTCCCTCTGATAACATGTTCAGTATGTACAAATACCACAAAGCATTCCCCAAACTGCCCTTTTTCTTTTAATCTCACTACACAGGAATATTGCAATGAGGGCTAAATCTGATCACCGGCCCAGATTTCCTAAAGGTCAATTCATCTGCGAGTAAAGGCAAGGAAAGAGGTGGAGGGAGAGTGGAAAATATGTAATGATAATTTACTACTCAGACACAGAAAGACAAGACAATATGTTATCATGACATTTTTTTTATATATATATATATATATATATATATATATATATATATATATATATATATATATATATATATAAATACACACACACACACACACACACACACACACACATATACAAGGACAGGGTTCCACCACATGCTAAGAAAAAAGGGGGTATTCTTATCACTGCATCTGCAGATTGAGGTACATACACATTATTCAGGCTTCAGCGTGCAATGGACACAATTACATATGTTACATGTTACATACAGTATGGTATGTGTAACTGTAACTGTGAAATGCTGTACTTAGTTAGGATAATTTGGAGAAGGTATAAGACCTTAATACTAATAATATTTATAAAATGATACGCTATTTGCAGAGTAGCGCGCTGGGGTTGTGTAAACAGCAGCCGTGGATGAGAGACTTCATGCAGACAGAACAGATTGAAATATTGCTTTTCCACTGTACATGTCCCAATGTTCCATTGAACAGATTGATAAAGTATTGGCTTTTCACTCACAAAGGTTTTAGGTAACAGTTTATAATAACCATCGCTAATAAATGGTAAATTGATAGTTCATTATCATCATTCATCATTAAACTTAAATTAATAGTTATTTTACTGTTAACTAACAACACATGATAATTAATCATGTTTACTAATAACTAGTGAAGCTTTAATTTAAGTTATTTTAAAAGTTTAGTTGTTCACATCAAAACATTTTATATATTATATTACTTTTTGTTAATGATTAAGAAATCATTTGTGAACCATCAGTAAATATAATTTGGATGTCTACTGTAAAGTTGCATCTGATGAAAATAATACCTTGTTAATGGTTAATAAAGACTTTATAAAGCATCTATAAACATTATTTAGATAGCTATTATCAGTGCTCAAATAAAATAATCATCTCTTTTAATGGATCACCAAAAAAAGATCTAATGGGGCCAAAATAATGTTACTTGATGCTTTATATCCATCCATCTTCGTCCGCTTATCCGGTGTCGGGTCGCGGGGGGAGCTGCTCCAGCAGGGGACCCCAAACTTCCCTTTCACGAGCAACATTAACCAGCTCCGACTGGGGGATCCCGAGGCATTCCCAGGTCAGGTTGGAGATATAATCCCCGAGGCCTCCTCCCAGCTGGACGTGCCTGGAACACCTCCCTAGGGAGGCGCCCAGGGGGCATCCTTACCAGATGCCCGAACCACCTCAACTGGCTCCTTTTCGACGCAGCGAGCAGCGGCGGCTACTCCGAGCTCCTCACGGATGACTGAGCTTCTCACCCTATCTCTAAGGGAGACGCCAGCCACCCTCCTGAGGAAACCCATTTTGGCCGCTTGTACCCTGGATCTCGTTCTTTCGGTCATGACCCAGCCTTCATGACCATAGGTGAGGGTAGGAACGAAAACTGACCGGTAGATCGAGAGCTTTGCCTTCTGGCTCAGCTCTCTTTTCGTCACAACGGTGCGATAGATTGAATGTAATACAATCTCCCGCTCCATTGTCCCCTCACTCGCGAACAAAACCCCAAGGTACTTGAACTCCTTCACTTGGGGTAAGGACTCATTCCCTACCTGGAGAAGGCATTCCATCGGTTTCCTGCTGAGAACCATGGCCTCAGATTTAGAGGTGCTGATCCTCATCCCAACCGCTTCACACTCAGCTGCGAACCGATCCAGTGAGTGCTTAAGGTCATAGGCCGATGATGCCATCAGGACCACATCATCTGCAAAGAGCAGCGATGAGATCCCCAGCCCACCAAACTGCAACCCCTCCCCACCTCGACTACGCCTCGATATCCTGTCCATAAATATTACAAACAGGATTGGTGACAAAGCGCAGCCCTGGCGGAGGCCAACCCTCACCTGAAACGAGTCTGACTTACTGCCGAGAACCCGGACACATCTCTCACTTTGGTCGTACAGAGATTGGATGGCCCTGAGAAGAGACCCCCTCACCCCATACTCCCGCAGCACCTCCCACAGTATCTCCCGGGGGACCCGGTCATACGCCTTCTCCAAATCCACAAAACACATGTAGACCAGTTGGGCATACTTCCAGGCTCCCTCCAGGATCCTTGCAAGAGTGAAGAGCTGGTCCGTTGTTCCCCGACCAGGACGGAATCCGCATTGTTCCTCCTCAACCCGAGGTTCGACTATTGGCCGAACCCTCCTTTCCAGCACCTTGGAGTAGACTTTACCAGGGAGGCTGAGAAGTGTGATACCCCTGTAATTGGCACACACCCTCTGGTCACCCTTTTTAAAAAGGGGAACCACCACCCCAGTCTGCCACTCCTTTGGCACTGTTCCAGACTTCCATGCAATGTTGAAGAGTCGTGTCAACCAGGACAGCCCCTCCACACCCAGAGCCTTGAGCATTTCTGGACGGATCTCGTCAATCCCTGGGGCTTTGCCACTGTGGAGTTGTTTGACTACATCAGTGACTTCCACCTGGGAAATCGACGACAATCCCCCGTTATCCTCCAGCTCTGCCTCTAACATAGAGGGCGTATTAGTTGGATTCAGGAGTTCCCCAAAGTGCTCCTTCCACCGCCCTATTACCTCCTCAGTTGAGGTCAACAGTGTCCCATCCTTACTGTACACAGCTTGGATGGTTCCCCGCTTCCCCCTCCTGAGGTGGCGAACAGTTTTCCAGAAGCACTTTGGTGCCGACCGAAAGTCCTTCTCCATGTCTTCTCCAAACTTCTCCCACACCCGCAGATGGTGATCGGTTGACAGCTCTGCCCCTCTCTTCACCCGAGTGTCCAAAACATACGGCCTCAGATCAGATGAAACGATTATAAAATCGATCATTGACCTTCGGCCTAGGGTGCTCTGGTACCAGGTACACTTATGAGCATCCCTATGTTCGAACATGGTGTTCGTTATAGACAATCCATGACTAGCACAGAAGTCCAACAACAAACAACCACTCTGGTTTAGATCAGGGAGGCCGTTCTTCCCAATCACGCCTCCTAAGGTGTCTCCATCATTGCCCACGTGTGCGTTGAAGTCCCCCAGCAGAACAATGGAGTCCCCCACTGGCGCCCCATGCAGGACTCCACTCAAGGTCTCCAAGAAGGCCGAATACTCCGAACTCCTGTTTGGTGCATATGCACAAACAACAGTCAGAGTTTTCCCCCCCACAACCCGCAGGCGTAGGGAGGCGACCCTCTCGTCCACCGGGGTAAACTCCAACGTAGCGGCGCTCAGCCGGGGGCTTGTGAGTATCTCCACACCCGCCCGGCGCCTCACACCCTGGGCAACTCCGGAGAAGAAAAGAGTCCAACCCCTATCCAGGAGTACGGTTCCAGAACCGAGACTGTGTGTAGAGGTAAGCCCCACCAGATCTAACCGGTAGCGCTCCACCTCCCGCCCAGTTCCGGCTCCTTCCCCCACAGAGAGGTGACGTTCCACGTCCCCAGGGCCAGCGTCTGCTGCCCGGGTCTGGTCCGTCGAGGCCCCTGACCTTCACTGCCACCCGTGTGACAACGCACCCGACCCCAGCGGTTCCTCCCACAGGTGGTGGGCCCATCGGCTGGAGAGATGGGAGCCACGTAGCTTGTTCGGGCTGTGCCCGGCCGGGCTCCGTGGCAAACCCGGCCACCAGGCGCTTGCCGACGAGCCCGCCGTCTGGGCCTGGCTCCAGACGGGGGCCCCGGGCTTCCTCCGGGCAGGGTCACTCCATCTCTACCTTGTTTTTCCATAGGGTTTTTGAACCATTCTTTGTCTGGCCCCTCACCTGAGACCACTTTGCCTTGGGAGACCCTACCAGGAGCTCAAAGCTCCAGACAACACAGCCCTCAGGTTCACAGAGACACACAAACCTCTCCACCACGATAAGGTGATGGTTCACGGAGAAGTGCTTTATAAACCATTTATTAATCATTTATCTTATTATAAGGATAAGTTGCAACTTTATAAAAATGTTTGATGTTATACATAAGCACGGGAGATTCTATGGTTATTTTACAACATTCTGAAACCAAACTGTGTCCTTGGGCGTCTAGATAGCTCAGTTGGTAGAGAGGGTGCCCATATATTGAGGTTTACTGCTCGACGCAGCTGGCCCGGGTTCGACTGTTTGTATGTATCTGTGGCATGCTGGTTGTGGTCTGTCTGTCTATTATGTGTGTGTGTGTGTGTGTGTGTGTGTGTGTGTGTGTGTGTGTGTGTGTCTCTCTATCTCTCCCCCAGCAGTTGGTTTGGGGGCGTGCCTGGCCTGGGTCTTCCACACACTTGGCTCTGATCCCATCACCACACCTGAACTAGATCCCCTCATTGGAAGCAGTACTTAAGCCATACATCCATTCCCTGCCGGATCGCTATAAATTACTGCGTACGTGCTACCAGTATAGCGTTTGTTGCCAGCCTGCTACTGCCAGCTTTGTTCTTTGTTTCTTGCCAGTGTTTTTACCTGTAACTGACTTTGATCTCTTTGTCTCAGGAAAGCTTCTCGGATCTCAGTCCTGGAGACCCCGTCGTCTATCCACAGCCTCTGGATCACTATCGTTTGGATCAAAACCCACTCTCAAGTCCGCCAGCAAGCTTCACTCTGGATTCTTTCTCCCTTCCTCACCCGTCTACTCAGTATGTTACACATTCCTTGTCTGTTGAACAAACTGCTTAACTCACATTCCTGGTCCAATCTGCTTTTGGGTTTACCTACAGAAAACCTGAGAGAGGGATGTGCAAAAGTTCAGGATATATAAATTCAAATGAATGTGCAGAGAACAGGTATATAGTCCAGGATGTAGGATTCAGAGTCATTTTACATCAAGTTCACCAAAGTTGAACTTCAGCAATTCCATTAAGCTGAACCATCCATCCATCCATCCATCCATCCATCCATCGTTGTCCCCTTATCCGGTGTCGGGTCGCGTCGGGCAGCAGCTCCAGCAGGGAACCCCAAACTTCCCTTTCTCGAGCCACATTAACCAGCTCTGACTGGGGGATCCCGAGACGTTCCCAGGCCAGGTTGGAGATATAATCCCTCCACCTAGTCCTGGGTCTTCCCCCGAGGCCTCCTCCCAGCTGGACGTGCCTGGAACACCTCTAGGGAAGCGCCCAGGGGGCATCCTTACCAGATGCCCAAACCACCTCAACTGGCTCCTTTCCACACAAAGGAGCAGCGGCTCTACTCCGAGTTCCTCAAGCTGAACTGATTTTATTGTAAATTTAAGTTTTGCTTTTAATTGTGTTGCCTTTTAAAATGATGAGCACCAAATGTACAACAGTGCGCTTTAAAGTCAAAGCAAAAAAACTTGAATAACTCTATCAACTTCTCAAGCTCTTATAGCTTCTTATGTCATCAAACCTTTCAGGACGTTGAGGCGTTAGCTTTAGATTGTTCTTGCTGCTACCTGCAGACCACTGCCTGTACATTGTGTTCCCTGTTACATGCTGTGGTCCTGGCTGGTTGCCAGTAAAAGGCTGTTCAGTAGCTAGATGCTAAAGGATGAAGCAGCACAGCACTGTGTGGAAGGCTCCCCTGCTTTTGTACAAGGCTGTCATTTTGGTCTAACCCCATGCATTCACTGGTCTCAGGATTCAACCATTGATTGGAAGTGATGAGGGGGTGAGCAGGCTTTTTTTTGTATCTTGATGTAAAACAAGAAAGTAGGTCTTTGCATTGGAGACTGGTAGGTGTTAGCAGGCTGAAATGGCAGCAAGATAAGATAAGATATACATTATTGTCCCCGAAGGAAAATTTGTTTTGGACTCTGTCCTTTCCGCAGCTTTACAAGGACAACGCAAAATACAGAGAATAAGTATCTCTCAACACACTCATGCAACACAAAACATGCTTTCATATACATTAGACAGGTACCTATATAGTAACCACATTAACTCCTCCTTTCATTAGCAGTTTCTAATTGAACAAGCCCGTACGTAAGTTGTCGGGATGTTTGTTGTTAGCTGTATTGTCGTGGTTGCAGGCTGGCTTGCAGAGAGTCAACCTTGAAGCAATAGAATAAGTCATGGAGCTGGATTTCTCATCAGGCCAAGCGATTCTGTCACCCTTCTCCAACCCTCAGGCCTCCTCTACATAATTGCAGCAGTTTCACCAGATTACAAACAGAGAGAGAGTGAAAGCTTGAAATGCAATATTTTAATTGAGGACATTTACTCGCTGCATCTGCATTTTCAACAATAAAACCCTCTAACCAGTGGCGTACACCTTGCAGCATTTTTCCCTCCCTGACTGACCTCAATTTGTGGACTTCATAAAAAGGTGGACAGATATCTGGCCCTGTGGTCCGGGAGGTAATTACTAATGTTACCGCTTTTCCTTGGGGAGGGAGGATGTGATGCCTTAGACGGCGCTCCTGTTTTGGAGTCGGGCCAGTTATATCCTGTGGAATCAGGCAGCATTAACCTCCTGGATGCAGATCCATTCGGTTGTAAATTAGCAACTAATTAGAAGGCACTCGTCATCTTACGGAGACACTGTAGATGAAAAACACATCAAGAAATGAAAAATAGCCACAATACAATATGTGTTTGTATTATTGGTATCATTTTAGTAGTTTTTTTATTTCATACTTACATACAAATGTCTGATTTTCCTTTACCCAGACTTTAATCAATGTGATGGCCTGAACTATGACATTATACCGTAATGTATTAGCTTAAGTAAGAAGTAAATTCCCTTAAAAAGGTGTCTGTGACAACTTTGAATTATATTAGTTTAATAATCAATAGATAGATTCATATTGCTTTGAGAAGTAGGGCAGATATCAGGCCACTATTTTTGACAGCAACCTCTCCTTCAAACAGCATGTCAATCAAATCACCAGAACTGCCTTTTTTCCACCTCAAAAACATTGCCCGTCTCCGCCCATCACTTACATTCTTTGCTGCCGAAACATCGATCCATGCCTTCATTACTTCCAGAACTGATTACTGCAATAGTATTCTATATGGTTCATCATCCAAAGTCTTTAATAAACTTCAATACATCCAGAACTCTGCTGCTCATCTACTCACCCATTCACGCTCCCATGACCACATCACTCCGGTCCTCCAGAACCTCCACTGGCTCCCTGTCCCACAACAAATACAATTCAAAGTCCTTCTACTCACTCACAAAGCCCTCCGCAACCAGGCCCCCTCCTATCTCACTGACCTGCTTCACCAACACACTCCTTCCCGCGACCTCCGCTCCTCTGATGCTAACCTCCTGTCGCCACCAATCATGAAGAAGCGCCGGACCTGGGGCAGCAGAGCCTTCTCTATAGCTGTCCCCTCCCTCTGGAACTCTCTCCCCAAACTAGACCAATCTGGCAATGTTTAAATCACGTCAAAACTCACTTTTTTAGAGCTGCTTTTAATGCTTAATAATGTGTGTATTTTAGTGAGTGAATTCTCGTAATATGTGTATTTATTTTTAAAAACTTTGTAAAGTTTCTCTGAGTGTTAAAAAAACTCTATATAAATGAAATGCATTATTATTATTAGTGCAAATTTTAACTAAATCCAAGCAATAGGTGAAAGTGTTTAAAAAAAGTCAAAAGTTTCAAATAGACTTGAATTCCTTGCAATTTTAGTCTTTGGGATTTTTTAAAATCACCAGTTATGACATGCAGTCAAAATCTGCTGAGATAAAAGTTGTAACTGTGACACGTGTGTCAAAGCTCACTAGGGACTGTGGCTGGGTTGGCTCAGTTGGTAGAGCAGGTGCACATACATAGAGGCTTACTCCTTGACACAGTGGCCGTGGGTTTGACTCTGACCTGTGGCCCTTTGCTGCATGCCATTCCCCTTCTCTCACCCCTTTTATGTCTTCATCTGTCCTGTGGAATTAAAGGCCTAAAATGCCCAAAAGATAATCTTAAAAAAAAAAAGAAAAGCTTGCTGGGGACTTAAAGTACTAGTAAAGTAAAAATGAATGGATTCTGAGTCATTGACACCACAGGAAAATGTTATTAAACAACCAGCCAAATCTGAATTATTAAAAAAAGGATTTAAACTTACCTTATTTTTAATTATTCAAAATCAGTATTTTCTTCTCAGTATTTAGTAAATCTCTGCTCTAAGAAGCTGGGGGTGTATCCACTGAAGGCGCTGAGCCTAAGAACGAGCGACTGCTATTGGCCGCTGTCGGCAGACTCTCATTGCAGCTGTGTTAGTTTGCTAGCACATGTACTAAAGTATCACACAGCACACCCCCAGACCTGAAGAATGAGTGCCATTCTGTGGCAACAGACTATCGTTAGCAGCTAACCCAGTAGCATACGCAGTCCATGACAGTCCATCCATGACAGCACACACTCTGAGCTGAAGAAGAGTGCTGCTTCACGGTGACTTGTCTGGGTACATTGCCAGGATAAAAGGCTTTGCCTCTCTCCTTCTGCTATCTGTGTGATACCGTTCCCAAAATCCCTTCGCTACAGAAAACAACAAGAATTTCCGAGCTAGCAAACTATATGCTGAAAACCTGAAAGTAATTGTGCAACAAGGCAGGCCTGCTTGGTTCTTTCCGTAAATTCTTGTAAAGATTTACAAAGAATGTGTGTACGGCATTTACTATGACGGTGACATTTTATTTTCAAAGCATAGCCTATTGTCTGCAGTAAGCTAGCGAGAGTAGCGTTAGTCACAGAGACATGGCGTGAAGATTTCATGGTTTTGGTTGTTTCCCACTCGTGATAATGGAGGAAATGGTGAATACCCTGCAGTCAAGAGGGGTAGCTGCAGCTATCAGTTAGCTGTATGTATATATGTATGTTAGTGTGTATTGCATTTAACGTTAAATTCAGAATCCTGAAGGGCAGCAGGCTGGATACTCTTAGGTGACCTGGAGAATAGCATACATTTAGTTTTGTCATAACTTAAAACAAGCTCATGTTTGATGAGAGAGATCTGAAATCAATGGCTAGACTAAGAGAAGATCCAGTGGCGTCTAAAATAGTGTCATCTGCATAAAAAATTCACATTACAATTTGGTGTGGCAGAGATGATATTGTCTATATTCATGGTGAATAAAAGAGGACCAAGAATGGAACCTTGTGGCACACCTATACTTTTGCCTGTGTTTTACCTGAGAGATTGAACCATTTTATGGATTGTTCCTCTAATCCAATTGAGCATAGTGTTCCAATAAAATACCATGATCGACTGAATCAAATGCTTTAGATAGGTCTATGAAAAGTGCAGCACAGTGTTGATGATTGTCCAAAGCTAAATATTGTTAAGTACACATAATGCATTTGTTCTTGCACTATGACTTGATCTAAATCCTCACTCCTGGATGTAATATGTATGTTTCTTGACAAATATTCTCAGTTGAGAATTTACTAGGGGCTCCAGGGTATTTGCTAAGCAGGACAATTTTGAGGTTGGTCAGTAGTTATTTAAGTCACTGGGATCTCTACCTTTATCTAATGGGATAACCTGTGTAGACATTCAGGTTTTCTGTATTTTAACTGAAGCAATTGATGAATTAAATATGTGAGCTAAATGTGTTGCAATTAAATCCCCACTGAGGCAAAGGAGGAAAGGATGTAAATTAGATTTGTTAGGGTTTAAACTGACTAGTTTACTGTAAACCTCGCCTAGGCTTACTGATATTACAGAAAATGTATTGCCAGAGTGGAAGGAACCAGCAGATGGAGAGCCAGCACTAGTGAACTGTTTGTTGAATATATTACCAGAATAAAATATGATTAAAAGCTCACACATATTTGATCTGTGTGTTATGATTTCATTTTCAAAGCAGGTTTTAGGGTTGGGGGGCGTGGCAGGGGAATTGTTTTTCAAGGATTTGATAATTTTCCAAAACTTAGATTGCCAGAAGTATTTGCAAGCAAGCATCAGTAGAACTCAGCTTTGGCTTTTCTAATACGTCTGCCATAGTTATTCTTTTGGTGCCTAAAGTTCTACCTATCAGTCAGATGATTTGTAGTTTTAGTTGTCTTCCAAGCTGCGTCTCTAACAAAAAGAGCTTTGTAAGTGTTTGGGGAGAACCAATGATTAGAATGGTGTTTTACTCTAAGTTTCTTTTTAGTTAGTAAGTATGTTGTTAAAAACTGTGTGCAAATAATTAAAAGCATCAGAAAAGTTTTAAATAGTTTTAAGGTCAGACTGATACAAATCCTTTAAAAAAAAAAGTTCAATAGTTTAAAATGGTCCTTTCTTTGCAAGGATTGGTGTTAGTCGGGGCGGGGTGTTAATTATTTCTAACACATTCAATTGAGCAATGGTCGCTAATATCATCAGCAAAAACTGTACTAGTGAGGTACTTAAATGGATTATTTGTATAAGATCTATTATGGCTGATTAAGATTTGTTTGGTCGTGTAGAACTACAAATAAACTGATAGTTGTAGTAGTAGAATGTTCAATTACTTGACAATGACTGATAGTAAACATCTTTTCGTTTTCTTTATTATCATTTTTATCAAAATCTGTATACTTTAGAAGAACCCATTATGGTAAATCTGCAGTTTAAAGACCCTCATTTCCCCGCAGATAATGTTTGCACCTTTAGGGCCAATCAAGATGCATCATCTCTTTACGTTTCTCCAAATCGGACCAGTGGCATAGTATTTATGAACTTTGAAAGTGTAATATTTTGACCTTTAATTAAGGCACCACCTGCCAGACCAATCAGTGAAATGTCTGAAATATCATGCATCTGCATGAACATATACCATCAGTGCCGGTTAAGTCCAAATCTAAGCAGCAGCCTCACATTTGCTTTAAAAATTATGACATTTAATCAGAGCGCCCTCATTAGGTCAATCAGCGTAATTTTTTAAGTTGCAGAATATGTTGCAGAGTAGTTCTATGTTACCCCTTTCATTAGACTAATGAATGTTTAGAATTATTATTCATTTTTTGACATCTAAAACAAAAGTAAACGCATAAACTCTTCAAAATGTATAAAGCCCCATTAGTGGCCCCTCGAGGAAGCAATATTAAATATACTCCACGACATGAAGGTGTTGGACAAAGCAAACAACATACTGATGATTTAAACTATTCTTAGGGCCTTAAGAGTAGTGGAGTGGAGGAAAGTCAAAGGTTCATAAAAATGTAAAAGGTAAATTCTCTTGGGAACTTAAATATCCTCAGCAAATTAGTTCGATTTTGATACTTTGTGTACAAACGGAATATTTTGGCCTGATGGTGGCAGAACAGGAAAGGACAAAGACTAATAGGATTAATGGTACTCTGGTGTGTTGTGTATATTAATGAAACATGTACCTCTCTTTGGCTCCAACCAGCCGTTTATTACCTGTTAAGTAACACAGGATAACAGTTACAGTAGTTCTCCACAGTTCGTCACAGCCAGTCTCACAAGGAAAGCATGGAGATGCCACATGCAGACTGTAGTAATTATTTGGGTGCAAAGCTCAAGTCTGCAGGGGCGCAGCAGAGGCTGCCCCGATACACACAACCAGATCTCCATGGAAACCACTTGTACTTTTACAATTTATCTCTGGAAAATGAACTAATGAAACTGTATAATGATAATAAATCATATAAAATGTAAATTGAAATGAATACACATTGACAGTGATGGCAGGTGGAATCCTTAACTCTGCTACAATTTGATTAGATTTATTGGGATCTCCATTAGCTGGGGCCATAGCCACAGCTATTCTTCCTGGATGAATAGCATGGCTGAAGACTCACTCCCAGCGCGTTAAAAAAGATCAGGTGCCTTTGGCGTTTATTACTGACGCAAAAAGTCTCCTTTGGCGTCAAATATAGACACACTTGGTCTGGACTCTTGGCGTCACTGTATGACGCTCTGGGTCCGCGCCACTTTAGCGTCATATTTATATGCACTACGTTTAACTGACATTCGGCACAGGACCGGGACAGTTAAGTATAGGAAAAGATGGTGGGTGGGGTTACAAAATGTTCGTTTCAGTGACACGCAGGACAACGACGGGACACAAACCATGGTCTATTGGATGAAAATCCTGTGTTGTTTGACCCCACCCCAACCAGCCTACCTACGCAGATTTTTGGTCTTTCATACTACTCTCTACCATTGTCGCTCTTAATACTACGTCATTTTACAGCGCTGCGGTCGATCTGTTGCTCTGCCCACTGCGTTTCATACGGACACTAAAGAGAACGATTTTTGCATTGGTATCTGACGCTGAGAGCCACTGACCAGGAATAGGGGTTAAAGGGGAAAAAATGACCTCCTCGAGTGATCAAGTTCCTGCACTACAAAGCTATTATCACATATGTCAGGCTTTGGGGAAATGTGTATAGAATAAAAACATGAAGTAGCCTATTTCCCTTAATATAACTTCATAAAGCTTCATTGAAGAGCAGAAACAAGATGATAAGACAAGATGATACTGTCAAACAGTAACAGCTTTACAGAAAAAGGGGAAACGTGTGTGTTAAGAGATTAATGAAAGCCTGCCGTCTTGTTCTATTAATCACAATATATATGTTGTTATGAAGCATAACATGGAGAGTGAAAGTGCATGGTCATGTGATCCTAATGAACAGCGACGTACGTCCTGGATTCCCCTGCACCTCCATCTGTCTGCCTGTACTGTAAACGGACATGTGCTGTAACACCAAGCGAGGACACAATCATCTATTCACCACAAATACAAGTGAATATGCACACACGCACATCACATGCAAAGTGTGTGTGTGTGTGTGTGTGTGTGTGTGTGTGTGTGTGTGTGTGTGTGTGTGTGTGTTTTGCCATGGGGGCTTGGCTGGCACTAAAGACGGGAATTGGGTAGACAGTAGCATGTATTGTGTATGTGTGTGTGTGTGCATGGGTGGGTAGGTGGGTGTATGTGCATATTGTATGTGTCCAGCTGGCAGGCTAAGGCCTTTGTACACCCTTTCATATTGTCTTATCAGATCACAAATAAACATGGCTGCCCACAAGGAAAAACAATATGTGTGTGTGTGTGTGTGTGTGTGTGTGTGTGTGTGTGTGTGTGTGTGTGTGAGCGTGCGTGCATGCGTTAGTGCGTGCTTGCGAGTGTGTGTGTGATAAACACAGTCTACAAACCTCTGCTCTCTCACTCTTTTGAGTGATCCTTCATTTTCTCTCTATTTCTCACTCCACCTTAGTCTTCCCAACATACATGCATACTGTACACACACTCCATTCTCCGGTCTTAAGCACTATAGAAGTGTGTGTTTAGTTTTACCAGTCAAATGCAGAATCTTTATTTTCTATTTTGAATTGAAATTGTAGATTATCTCTGGTGTGTAAATCTATAGTCAAATTTCTTTTGCGTTTATGAGACCCAAACATGTCAGGTTTCAGCCCTGTGATAGTCTGGCGACCTGTCCATAGTGTACCCAGGGCATCCGGAATGCCTGCGACCCTGAACGGGTTAAGCAGTTCCAGGTAATGGATGGATAGAGAAAGGAGAGGTGACTGAATTAAAGTAAAGGAGAGGGGACACAGGTTGAAGGGAACGGAGACAAGAGGAGAAAAAAAAGTGGAGATGAAGGGAAAGGAAAAGAAAGCAAACAGGAGAAGACAATGGAAAGGAGAAGTAATAAAAAGGAAAGGAGACAGAAAAACAAGAGAAGATGAGAGAAAAGGTAAGATAGGAAAGGATACAAAGAGAGGAGGACATAAAAAGGGCAACAAAAGGAGGCACGCAAACAAGAGAAAAGACTCCCAAACATCCTCTCCCCCCTCTTTTCATCAGCTTCCTTGGTATCTCTCTCTCTGTTATCTGATAAACCTGGCGCGGCCCGTCATGGCTGACTGATTGAGGCGGCCAATTGCCAATGTTGCCACCCACCCCCTCCTGATGTAAATAACCTCCCCGCTGGTTCAAGGTGGGACGTCACTCTAACTCCATTAGTTTATTTTATTACCCAAGAAAAGCTGGATGTGCTGGTGGGAAGGGGGTGCAGAGAGGAAGTGGGGGTGTAGGAGACAGGGTAGGAGCAGGGTTCATGGGGAGGGGGGTGTGGGGGTACAGGAGAAGATTTCTCCTATAGTGGGGATGGAGATGGGCAAGACAGATTAGCAGAGACAGAAGCGAAAGAGGACCATTGCAGAATGATAGAAAAAAGCAATCTGAAAGAGACAGACGGGTCTGGAAAAGGTAAAGGAGGGTGACAAGTGACACGAGAAGCTATGTGTATGCATGTGTCTGATGTTATTGGTGTGTTGATGTGAGCTTGCTATAGCTGCACTACATATAAATACCCAACATGTATAAAATGTGGAACTGTAAAAGACTAGATGTAGAAATGGAGAACAGCGCTGGTAAATGAATGCACAAGATAGAATGTGTGAACGCCTTACTCCTTTCTTTAACAGCAGACCTGCAGTCTATCACATTTTAAAACATGCAGATATGACCTCTGTAATAGCAACACATTGTATAACCTTTAGACTATAATAAGGGGGTATGGAGTTATATTCCTATCTTTATTCAAGAGCGCATTCTTTCAATTTGAGAGCATTTCTCACTGATATTACGTTCAGATTTTTAAATAATTTCCCTCAAAACCTTGCTCTCACACTCAAATGGTCATGCTCGCGCTTGGATTTGCTCTGCTTGACAACCAATAGAATGCCATGTGTAGTGTTGACCAATGAAATGATCCCTGCCCCGTTGAGGGTGCGTTCGTTTTATGTGAGAACATCCGTTGCGGCCGGCTCCTCTGTAACCATGGGTCTGTAACCCAAGTTTATTTAACCCCGCCGTCCATCGCTTTATTATTAGTATATGTCAATAATGTGCACAGAATGGTCGACGGTCTTTCACCTGCACCCATCAGGAAACGGGAGAAAGCTTTGAAGTGGGACATATCAAGTTACGTAGCTACACAACTATGAGGGTGAGTAACATAAATTAAGCACATAGCATATGGCGCTAGCCTAGCTTGATGTCTGTAAACAAATAGCTTTTCTTTAAATCAGTAGTTTAGCTAGCTAGATTGAACAACATATGACAGACAGTATGTGTGTATTTACAACTGGTATTTAATGACACCACTTTGTAATTTGTCCTCGTTTGGTTAACCATGTTCCTGGGGATTTGGCTAATTTCAGACTAAACTGTAATATAACTGTAAAACAAAAGAAACTGGATTGTTTGTATCAGTTTTTACATCACTGTTGCATGTTTTTCAGATATTCTGAATTCTTATAACATTATTTTAACAATAACATTCATATATATATATCTGTATAGAAAGTTGTAAGTACAATTCCACTCCTATAATAAAACACTATTTGTTACAGAGGAGCCAGCCGCAACGGATGTTCTCACATAAAACGAACGCACCCTCAACGGGGCAGGGATCATTTCATTGGTCAACACTACACCTGGCATTCTATTGGTTGTGGAATTTTGATAGTGTTGTAACACAGAAAAATCCAAGCGCGCAGGAGAGATCCGAGAGCAGCAGATTTGCAAGCGCGCAGAATCAGGCTGAGTGCGAGGAGAAGGTTCAAAGCTGAGAGCAGGAAATCTGTCCACAGAACAACATATCTGAGTCCGAGCACAAAGTTTGAGCACAAGCAGAGCAAATCCAAGCGCGAGCATGACCATTTGAGTGTGAGAGCAAGGTTTTAAGGGAAATTATTACAAAATCTGAACGTAATATCAGTGAGAAATGCTCTCAAATTGAAAGAATGCGCTCTTGAATAACGATAGGAATATAACTCCATAGTGTCGGACTGGAGGGAAAAGGAGAAAAAGAAGCGGCCATGTGAAAAAGGCCCACAAAGATAATGGATAAGCCATAGAGAAGGGCCCAGATACTCACTAAGTCCCATTCATTACTATGACTATGTTCACCATGTAGTAAAAAAAAAGCATATACACAGCTGTTATGATGTGATGTCATTCACCACTCAATTGGCACTGAGTTTGAGTTTTTAAGGACCTTAAGCAGCAATGGGGAAATCGTACTGTTGGATGATAAGGAAAGCAGTAATGTTGCTAACTAAAGATAGGTAGAAAAATGGTTTAAGTGTGAGCTGAAACTGTCTGTTTAAAATTATGCATCCCCTTCAATCTGCAAAGTAACTATAACTATAGCTTTAAAAGTAAAACATGCCTTATTGCCTTCGACTTCTGGCGAGAAGTAAACAGTAGCATAAAATGGAATAAAATATTAAGTACCTCAAGTGTGCTTTGGTAAAGTACCTGCGTAAATGTTACTTACTAATGTAACTAGTTACTTGCCACCACTGGTGTGTGGTAAGTGGGAGGTGTCAGAAGAAGAAGAGATACTGTATGACCGCCAGGGGGGGGGGGATTACATTTTTACTCTCTGTTGATACATTACATATTACACACAAGCCCGAAAGATTACACACTAGCACAAACAGGACCTATACGTACATGCATGAGGGGGTTTGGTGCCTTGCTCAAGGGCACCTCAGCAGTGCCCAGTAGGTGAACTGGCACCTCTCCAGCTACCAATCCACAGTCCGTACAGAGACTTGAACCGGTGACCCTCTGGTTCTCAAGCCAAGTCCCTACTGAGCTACCGCTGTCTGACGATGGTGTAAAATAAATGACATGCTATATAGCAGCCTGGAAGGTGGGGGACCCAATATTCCTTCCATGCGGAATCTATAGTAAATATGTTAAATATTGTACTGACAAATGCTTGTTATGTGATCATTATCATAAGTAGATATATCATTTTAAAATACTTTGAAGAAGGACTTGTGGTCCTTCTTCATGGTTTGATGCCCTGCTTGCTCTTTGCTGGAAGGCGTCCTCTCTAGAACCACGGCCAGCATGTGAAATGAAGGCTGTGAAACCAGGCTGGAGCAGAGTGATAACGGTACTGATAGTGTCACTCATGCTTCACCTCTGCCTCACTGTCTCTCATGGCCTATCATTTCTGTTTTTCCCCCTGGAACCTCCTCTCTATTTCAAAGCGTAAGTAATCGCCTTCAGTGGTCAGATCTATCTGATCCGATCTTTTTCCTCGCTGGCTTTAATGTAAGCAGATTCCCAATCAGCCAGGATGAATCCAATCAAGGCGAAGGGGGAGGCGCAACAATCTAGGGCACTTTTCCCAATGACTGCTGCAGGCCAGAAGATTAGAGGACAGAGAGAGTGAGACAGAGAGGGAGAGGAGAGGGGGTTAGAAAGACTTTTACGTCGAAGAAGAAGCCTTTCATTCAGCGATGCAACACTAAATCACACATGCATTCATCACATCCATCCTCCCCCTCCCCCCTCCCCCACCAACCACCACATCCATAACGGCTCTTAGATATGGAAATGCAAACTTCCCTCCTTCTTTCCTATTCACTGCTGTTCACACCTTTTTTTCTCGAACATATGGAAGGCAACAAGGATAGGAAGGGACACAGTGTTTCTTCAAATCAGCATGACTACTGGTTGTTTTATCCTCAAACTTTTCTCCCTCCCTCTCTCCCTTCCATCCCTTCATCCCTCTGCCACCAACGCCTGGTGGTGACGGCTCTCCTTCCTCTCTTCTCTCTCCTATTTCCAAAGCTTAACTTCATTGTCTCAAGCCCCACTCTGCTTTCATCTTAAGACAAAGATTTATGTAAATCTTTGGGCCGGGCGTTAATGCGGAGCGCCGTGTGAGAAATAGCATCCCTAAATCGTGGCATTGTTGTTGAAAATGACAAGGCAGGCCCGTTAATCCTACAATGCGATCATCCAAATGTGTCATAATGCCGTGTGTAGGCAGGCGAATCTGAATATCAAAAAGACGGCACGCACCTCTTATACGGCGCCTTCAGTACTTCCACCACTAACGGGATACTTCCCTCTATCTCCCTTTCTCTTTCTCTCC
Organism: Perca flavescens; assembly: GCF_004354835.1. NCBI lineage: Eukaryota > Metazoa > Chordata > Actinopteri > Perciformes > Percidae > Perca > Perca flavescens. Next base: position 31,960,861 of record NC_041350.1, read on the forward strand.
GTCTCTTTTTAAAGGACTCACCCTGTTTGTCACTTCACTTGCATTGAAAATGGGAATTAAACACATAAGATGCCACAATCTTAAGTTGGTTGCAGAGCAGGAATCACTGTCGCATTTATTTTCTCTCATTGTTTTGCTTGATTTTGATTCCACATAAGAGAGCTTTGATTGGTTCAGATCATAACAAACTGTAATTGTAATTGTCTAAGTAGCTGCGATTGTGAGTTGAAATAAATCGATGGCTTCTGCTTTGTCACTGAGATGTATTTATTTCAGAAACAGCAATACGAGGCTTTGTGGTGGAACAATATGAAGATACAAAGGAAAATAAAGGGTTGAGTCAAGTCACTACATGTATAGAGCATTTAACTAACAATCAGTTACCTTGTATTCCTTTATTTTGGATCTGAAGAGGAGGCAGTGCTGGTTCTTCCGCTTATTTGCGTGCAGCGCTGCACTCAGGGATCAAATTGAGCCCAGTAAAAGTCTGATGAGGATTCATTTGCTGGGGGAAATTGACAGTGGAAATGAGGCAGAGACCGAGAAGCGTGATAGCTGCTTTTTTGGAAAGAGCCATAAAACAGGCATGTCAATCAATTGGACAGGGACAAGGCTGGTGAATGATAATGTTAATAATTACCAGCCACACCAAGGGACTCCTCCCTGATTGGCTGTGAAACTTTTGCATTAATGAAACACCCCGGCGCTAGCCTTTCAATCCCTTTCCTCCCAGCTTTACCTCCTGACATTGTGACACCTCCTCATCTGACCCCTTTTCACTTTCTCCTCCAACCGCCCCCGCCTCCCTCCTTCATTCCTCTGCCATCCAGTCGGGGAGGAGCCCCACGGGGGGATTTTGTCAGGGAGAATAGCAATGTTGATCTTGAAGGCTTAAGACCCTACTGTACCTGTCAACAGTGTGGCTTTGGCGCTGACGACCAGCAGCTTAAGTCATTTGAAGTTGCTTCTTTTTTTAATGAGGAGGGGAGGTGGCGCAGCGAGCGCTGACAGCCAGTCAGGGTCTTGAAATAATTCCATACCTCTGAATAACCAGCGGTGTCTGTCTGACTTAATCCACCCCCCCCTCACACACACACACACACACACACACACACACACACACCGGCACATACACACCTTTAAGGTAGTGGAAATAAAAGCAGGTTGCAGGGCTAATAATGTGGAAGTGGTGGCAGAGAGGAGGGCATCCTCGTCCTGTCACAATGCAGACTGCAGTTCTGCTCTAGCACTGTGGATCGACTCCATGAATCACACAAAGACTCATCCTTAATTACAATTAAAAAAATATTGCAACTCTGTCACTACAATTGGTGATGTTTTATGATAACATATTACTGAACATTACTGGGATCCAAAAAGACATAAACTTGTCATAAACGTGACATAACGGTTCTGTCATTAAGGGTCATTCGGTTTTTGTCATGAAAAGTTAGGGTTAGGTTTGGGTTAAAACGCACAAAGGGTCAGGTTAGAGTTAGGGTTAGGGTTCATGTGTCATGACAGTGTCATGTCACTCATTATGTAGATACCTTCAAGTAAAGTGTTACCAAGGTTACTTTAACAACAAGTAAAGCTTTCTGTCTAAAACTCCATAAATCACCTTGGTACTGTATTCACTGTTGTCAACCTAGCCTTATAACATGACATCTTAATGACAAGTGCCAACGGTTCCACTTTACTTAAAGTCAAGGGAATTTTTCATGACACAATTATAATGGTGTCATGACAGCCAACTACTTAATGAAAGTTTATTGGAATTGTAACACATAAAGCTTTGATTTTTTTGATAATTAGGCCTGCCATGACATATATATAACATATATATATATATATATATATATATATATATATATATATATATGTTTTTTCTTGGTTAATGTCAAGTTTTCATAACACAAACATCTCAAACATTGTCAACTTTGCATTACAGTTTTTTCCGATTGCTAAACGACAGTGGGCACAACTGGAGTCACATCTGCAAAACTCAAACTCCAGTCTGCACTACCAACAGTCACCTGAGTTAAACAGTTCACATCAGCTGCAAAACTCATTCACAGCAACACAACTCTTAACACATGTCTCAAAACAGGCACAGTGCAGCCAAACACTATGAACAATCCTCACTGAGATAACACACACTGTCACTCAGAACACACTGAGGGTAAAAACCAATACAGAAATTACAAACTTCTTCATCTTTACAGTTTGAACAATTTGAGTGACTTCACACTACTCAATAGTTTATTTAAGGAAAAGATATAGATTGTATAATACACCAATTTTTACGTGAGGTAAACAAGAAGGAATAAAAATGTTCTTCAATATAGTATTTGTTACGGTTAGGACAGAACGGACCCAAATGCAGAACTCAGCACAAATCACTTTATTAGGAAAAGTGGGAAAGTGAATGGGGAAGTGGGGAGGTGGATGCCAGAGAGGGGAGCACAGGCACGGGGGCTGGAACCGGGAACAGAGGCACGGGGAGACCGGGTCTGAGAACTCGACAGGGAAGTACTGGAGCGCGGAGAGGCGAGGGCTGAGGCAGGCTGGTGCAGGAAACCGTGAGGGGGAACTGGATGGAGGAGCCAGCTGACTGGAGGCAGAGTGACGAGGAAGGCAATGGCTGAAACAAAAAGACAGAAAACGGATTACAAAGATACAAGCAGAAGAACACTCAGGGGAATTTGCAGAAGCTTGAGACGCGTGTCACCAAGTAGGCAGGAGCAACGATCAAGCGAAGGTGGTGAGTCAATCCGGGGTTTATATACTGGGCTTGATTGGAGTTGATGGCCGGCAGGTGTGTATGGTGGGAAGAGCGGTAGTGAGGAGGCGAGCAGGTGTGCGCAATCAGCTGGCTGGCACAAACAGGAAGGGAGGGGGGAACACAGAGAGAAACAGAGGCAACACAAACTGACAGCAAAACATGAGGAAAAGAAAAACAGGAACTCACAGCCAGCCGGACTCCAACCACCACAGTATTTTGTCTCTAGTAATTTATGAAATTACCGTGGAAAAAAACTAAAGGTACATAACAGTAACAAAGAATAGTGTGACTCTCTCCAGCATCATGTGGCAAGTTTTCTTCATCACATTGGATGTCTGCATCATCTCTAAATAAAAATGAATGTGGTGTTTCTATTGCTTTCACCTCCATTACTTTCTGAGAAACAGTAAGAACACAGTTTTACTATTGTAAAGATATAGTGTTTTTCACTTTTTTTATAGCTGTGTACATAACCTCAGACATCTTACCTGGACATGTTGGTATCTTTGTTCTTTTACCTTTTTCTCTCAAATGGTACAGTTTATAATTGTTTCATTCTTATTTGGGGGTCTGAGTTTTCTCTGTATAAATACTGTATATGTTCACTAACTAGTCTAAAACAAGACACCTGCTTAGGCTTTCAGCTAAAATTGCAATCAGCAGTGTTTGATAGGCACCAGACTGAAATCTATTCTGTTCTGAATGTGTGGTTAACAGTTTTGACAGCAGTGTGTTAGCATCTGAACAAAGTGCTGTAAATCTACAGTGTTGTGCACGTTGTGGTTAAAGTCATGGGATAAGTGTGTAGAGTTTTGAAAACTGTGTTCAAGCAATGAAAAACGAACTAGAGTTTGGTCCACATGAACTGCTGCTGTGCAGACTGGAGTTAGAGTTTTGCACATGTGACTCCAGTTGTGCCCACTGTCGTCTAGCAATTGAAAAAAACTGTAAAAGTGTCATCATTTACACAAAGACTCTTGAGACGCAGTGAGTAGGTTGTTGTCTTGAAACCAGCAGGTCAGGTCCTCTATTTCTTTCAGGTAGGCCTTTTCATTGGTGTCTGTGATCAGGCCCTGCACGGCTACTGTATGTCATCAGCAAACTAATGGCATTGCTACACAGTTGTGTGTGTGTGCAGGGAGTAAAGCAGGAGATTTCAAACCGCCCTGGGGTGCTCTGGCATTAAGGATGAGGGTGGAAGACCCTCACCACCTGGGTGGAAGACCCTCACCACCTGGGGTCTCCCTATCAACAGGATTAGTGAGGTGTTTAATCCCAGGCCCCTGAGCTTTGTGATGAACCTGGATGGAATTTACCAATCCTTGTAGAGCTGGCTCAGGTTTGCCTTGGACCAGCTCTTAATAATGCTGTAATAGTTTTAGAGTGCCGGGGGACTTCCTTTGACACACTGAGCTTCTCTCTCCTCTCTCTTTCCATCTGTGTGCATCCATGTCCCAAAAATGCTTGTTACTAACTTAGCTCTGGGGAGCTTATTCCCCAGAGTCCTTATGTTTTCTCGCCCAGACAGTTTTCCTTGGATTAGGGTGGCACCTAAATCATGGTTGCAGCTGTCGCCGTGGTCCTGCTCCACACCCTGCTATGCCCTGCTATGCCCTGCTACACCCTGCTATGCCTTGCAGTGCCCTGCCACGCCATTAACTACTACAACTACTATTTCTAGTCATAGTTCCATTATCTTTATTGTGACTATTATTTATGAAGGTAAATATGGTGCAAAAGGTGAGAGCTTGTAGAATACAATGTGAGAACTTGCAGAACAAAAAATCTGAACTTGTATGTTAAAATTTGCACTTGTAAAAAATATTCACACACGTGTGATCTGAAAAAAACACACGAGAGCTTGTAAAAAAAAATCTGAACTTGTAAATTGAAATTTGCACTTCAAATTCAGATCACATGTGTGTGAATATTTTTTACAAGTGCAAATTTTAACATGCAAGTTCAGATTTTTTGTTCTGCACGTTCTCACATTGTATTCTACAAGCTCTCACCTTTTGCATCATATTTACCTTCATAATTATTGCCACTGTTCATCACACCCCCAACCAGCACCGTCAGACACCACGTACCAAGAGCCTGGGTCTGTCCCAGGTCTCTCCCTAAAAGGAAGTTTTTCTCACCACCCGAGGTTCCTCCCTAAAAGGGAGTTTTTTCCTGTTGCACTAAATGCTTGCCCTTGGGGGAATTACTCAACTCTATCTGTAAAGTGTCTTGATATCACTCTTGTTATGATTTGATACTATAAATATAACTGAATTGAATTGAATTGAAATACAGTATTATGGTAAACATGAGCACAGCGAAGGGTTTGTGGTAAGGCGTCTCTGAAAAATGTATAAGATGACCTCAGAAAAGCTTTAACCAGGGAATTATTGGCATCTTTGGTTGACTGTCACGTTGCCTGCAGTCCTCTGACAAGGACCTGCTGGACCAAGTTGGGGACTTTTGGGGACAGGGCTTTCTCTGTCATCAGTCTACCAGTCCATGTCCGCTCTGCCCCATCCCTGCCCATGTTCAAAAAGCACCTCAAAACCTTTCTTTTCACTAAGTCCTTTGAACCCTAAACCTACCCTCTCCCATTTGTTAAGCGACCTTGGGTACCATGAAAGGCGCTACATAAATCAAAATTATTATTATTATTGACTTTCTTGATTAATAGATTATTAATTAATAGTTGCTTTTTAATTTTCTGTCATTCGACTAACCAATTAATCCACTAATGTTAACAGCACTGCTTTATTATGTACAAAATACAAATAAAGTTATTATTATTAAATCTTTAAGATTTGTTTTGGGTTGCTGTTTTACCTGTGCCACAAATCTGTCCATGATTAATCATTATAGCTATTTTAAAAGGAATTACTTGTGATTTTTAATCTCTTTTCTGAAGGGAGGCTTCTCTTCTTTCTTTATCAATTTCTCCCTCTCTTATTGGGTCTCATTACTTTGCTCTCACTTTCTTTCTCTTGGCTGGGATAATCCCCCCTGTAGGGGACTTCAAAGTGCAGGCCGGCCAAGGAAAAGCCTTAATTACCCATTTGGCTCGAAACTCAAGCCACATCACAATCCTCCACGGTCTGTCCGACTCCGCACTCCTGCCTTCCTCAGACTAATTGTGGGTCTGAATTTCTTTTTCCTCCTCTGCTGTGAAAATGGAAAGATGACATTAACATCAAAATAAGGGAGAAAAATCTGCACTGTTAAAGCAGATGATGAGAAAGTTAATTACCTTATTTTAGGGTGCTAATTTGCCTCCAATTTGTGTATTATTTTTTTAGGGGTATTCGGGGGCACGTTTTGCCAGGAGCAAAAAAAAAAAAAAAGCCAACATTTGGTGGCCTCTGGCACATTCTAATGCCACTATTCCATCATACACACTGATCTTAATTATTACATGTTTTAATGAGTTTGCCTACCGGATTGTAAACGTGGTGAATTATTGTCAATGAGAATTAGGCTTCTTGTGTGTTTTAGCCCACACCGTCTGTTAATAACTAATAATATTTCAACCCATGCCTATTTCTGACTGATCAGAACTTTCGTAATTAAGAATCATTAGACCTTATTCATTGCTTTTTTATTTCTTCAATGTAAGGTTTATCAAGACATGCCACAATGATGGTTAATGTGTTGTTTTAATAGAAACATAGATGCACTCATACTGTAGGCTTATTTTACTGCAGGAAGTACCATTACATAATATTTAATACCCATGCGCCTGTGTGACATATATGGAAAATGCAGTGCTTTCAGAGGACTTTTGTAATCGTCACGTTGCTGCCAACGGTGTTTTCCCCGTGCAGTCTACTGAGGATGTTCCCTGTCTGTAGATTCAATGCAGTTCTTAATGTGTTTTGTCATCAATTATTTAGCTAATATTTGTCATACACTGAAAACGATTCTCCGCTCTCTAATGGGCAGCCTCTCAGCTGATACAGACAGACGGCCTCATTTCTATTATCATGCTGGCATTGTTTTGAAGTAGAGATGTTCCGATACCGATCGGTATTGGCTCCGATACTGCCTAAAATGCTGGTATCGGTATCGGGAAGTACTGGAGTTTATGCACCGATCCGATACCACGTAATAAAGCCCTAAAGAAATTCTGCATTAAAGTAGCTTATTTATGTTCTTTTTCCGTTATAACTGACTGTCAAACTGGAGAATAAAAGAAAGTTCTACGGCATTCATTATTTGTGTTTGTTCATGTTTCACAAAGAGTTTAACCTGAGCCAGACCGACAACAAAGATAGAAATTATATCACATCCATACAGGGATAGTAGTATACAGCTGTTAAAACTTAATGAAATATATGACACTCTGGTATCGGATCGGTACTCGGTATCGGCCGATACGCAAGTTCAGGTATCGGAATCGGTATCGGGAAGCAAAAAAGTGGTATCGGGCCATCTCTATTTTGAAGCGGAGGCTAGTGGTTGTAAAATGTAGATGCATAGTGAATCGCAACTTGTTAAGAATCTACAAACCATTTTATTGGAATAAAAAATTTATATAATAAAGTAGCCGGCTAAACTTAAATGAGTAGTCAGCTGTTTGGCTGAAAGTCCCGTGCATCTCATACAGACGCTCATCAATCGATCAAGTTATTTGACACATAAAATCATTTAAAATACATTTCCAGTGAAATCGAAAAGGTGCCTTGTACAGACCATGAGGGCCACTGACCAAGCTGCTGCTTTTGAGGAGTTGGGACTAAGAACGCCTTGTGTCTTTTTATTGCTTTGATACAAAATGCATTCAATGACCACACCTTTCAAAAGGATCAGCCTCACTTCACTGGTTACCAGTAAGTTTTATAAATTAGTTTAAGATTTTACAGATTACTTGTAAAGCACTTCATGGTTTAGCTCCCAGTTATATTGTTGAACTGCCGCTCCCTTATGAGCCAGAGCGCAGGCTCAGATCCTAAGGCAGGACTTTCATAGAGGTCTTCAAGGATTTTACGTCTTTGTAGATGTAGACGTAGCAAACTGCAGTAATGTTGTGTTAAGTTTTGAACATAAATATAATGTTCTGGTGGTGTGAAGACAATGGCGTAACTTTGGGTTCAACATTGGCAGGGTTGAGATCTCCACTTTTGAGCAAAATTGAAATTTAGAACATATCAGACACTTCCTCCATTCTGGTGAATTTTCCTGCAACAATTTTTGCCTTTTCTGCATCGAGTTATAGTGATTTTAAATTAGCTGAATAACTGGAGGGTTAGAAATGTTTTCACTGAAGGTATCAGAAACAATTACTGACACCCGAATGAAATCAGAATATACTTACAGTGAATGTATTTTTACTTCATTACAATAAAGTGTAGCCATTAACAAGTTAACAGTAAACGGTGTTATGTTGAAGTTTACAGGACTGAAAAATAAACTGTGTGATGTTTAGACAGAGTTTTTCAGGTATGAGTGTACTGTATGTCCATAAGAAAATAGAATATACTTACATGATTATGTTAGTATCATATAGGATAGGAGTAAGTGTGATGTGTTAAAGCTTACTGAACTTGGTTGACACTGGTCAAAACCATCAGATAAACAATAAGTTTAAAAAAAATGTCAATAAAGGTTTAGAGGCTCAAAGTTAATTCAAACTTAGTAATACTAATTAAGTATATTGTTAATGACAACTAAGGGGCTAGCAGTAAACAGCAGTATGCAGTTTACTGGTTTATAAAGGTCAAATGTATTAACTGGAGAACTAGAATTCTTTTCACTGAGGGTTCCAGATGTAATTTTAGACGTTTAAATGGAATAAAATCATACTTATTATAAATGTGTAAAAATATCCTGTTAATACAGTGTTGTCATTAACAGGATAACAATAATCTTTACTATGCAGTAAGCAGAGTCAGTAAAGGAATAACAGTAAATTGTGGCGTGTCCCAGTTTAAATATCTTGTTTGTGACTACACAACAGTTCATGTCTATTAGCAGGATAATGGTGAATTGTGATGTGTTAGAAGGTTAGAAATTATTCAGACTGAATGCAGATGCAGAAAATGTGATGTAATCATAAACAGGATAACAGTCTATTGTGATGTGTTGAGTGGCTTAGACTGGTCAAAACTACCTGAAGTATTCAATGGACTCTTTTTGTGACTTTAAGTGTTTATTTCAGTTCATTTACTTTCCAGGTGCTGCTAATGCACCATCATTTTGTGGTGCGGTGCACTTTAAAAAAAGGAGAAGTAGACAGCGGGAGTCTCAATGTCATGTTTACTGTAACCTGTAAATGGCGTCACTGGCCGCATCTCAGTGACATCATAGAGAATACAAGCCGCAGCCTATAGGAGTCAGTTCATGTATTTAAATAAAGTGACATCACAAACAGCATTACATCTCTACTCCAAAAGCCCTCCCTCCCTCCCCCCCGCCCCCAGTCCCAAACCCCTCCACCTCTGTGTTATTGAACATTATTACATCTCAAAAATGACATTTTCTTAACTTCATCCCAACGCTGCGTTTTATTTTTTATCATTTTTAATACAAACATGAGGGAATCTAAAGCTAGCTGACAATGTACAATTGATTTGATTTTGATTGGAAGAACCTGGTGGGTGAGCCAATAAAAACAGGAAAGAAGAAAGTATCAGGAAGTGGCTGACAATACAAGTCTCCTGTCATCAGAAATGCAACCTTACTGGATTAGCTTACCCTTCTTTAAGAGAGGTGATGCTGATGGGGAATTCAGTAGCTCTCTGGGTTTTATGTAAGCACCAACTAGTTTCTATGAGTTTTTTAAAAAGCATTTAAAGGAATGAAATACACAGTCAGGTTGTTTTCTTCTTCATCATCTTGGCACTTCTTTGATTAGCAGGTGTTCATATAATTGTGGTCAGCAGTAAAAGAGTTTGGAGTTAAGATGTTTTCAGGACTTTTTCAGGACTAAATTATGCCTAATACCTTAAGCAGAATTTTACGAGTTTGTGAATATGTCAGGTGTATGTCCATCAGTGTTTCCATGGTCCCCTTTCTGCTGGCCAGCTAAAAGAAAATGAGACAAACAAGCAGAGGATGAAGAATTGTAACAGCTTGTATTTGTGCTCTGTTCTCATGCCGAGAAATATCAACAGGGCATGTGCCTGAAAACTGACATGGATGTCACAAAGGTCAAACAGAATAACCTGCCCTAAGCCCCCACCCCACCCCCCTCCCACCACACACACACACACACACACACACACACACACACACACACACACACACAGGGAGTCACTGCCAGTGCCAGTTAGAAATCACAAACAAATGAAAAGAAAAAAATGGTCAAACGAAATGAAAACAGCGTAGTCATAGAAAACTATGTACAACCAATTGAGCGGTAAACAAAACACTGACTGGTGTTTTTGTCACTAAACACAAGTCCTTTAGACCCCTTTCTGTACAACGTGATTCATTACAACAGTACAAATTTCATCAGGTTATTTATCCTGTCCAATGAGAGGAAAAATAGCTCGTGGCAGCCTGTGAGTTGTATCTTGGGATTGGCATGAAGTCACTCTCCCCCTGCACCAGATATAAGAGCAAGACGTTTCCAGGTACTCCAGAGTACCCTATTCACAAAAGGATGCACATATGCCTACAAGTTAAAAAAAATAAAATAAAAATAAAAGACAAGCTCCTTAGGAAAGACAGCAAGTGCCTAGACATGTATTTCAAACCATCCATGAAGAATAATCCATTCCAGAAGAAGAAAAATAGATACAAGTCAGGATTCTCAGTGTGTTTTTCCTGAAAAGAAGAACCAATGTTCTGCCAGTTCTAAGGGACAAACCCCATCCACCCACCCCTATCCTTAACAGCCGTCCCACCACCAAATCCAAGTTTGTTACAGCTCAGTCATTTTTTAATTTGTTTATTTTTTTATTTCATTACACCCAAGGCAGAATAAAAGTTACTAAAACTTAAGACTTACAGTTACAGTGACAAAAACAGTTTAAGAGACCCACAATTTAAATTGGACTGCAAAATAAAAAATAAAAAACAACCTTTTTCTATTTTTTGTAAAATGCCCAGGCATTCTCCAATATTACAAATACTTGTATACTTTTACAGTAAACAAAAAAAGTAATATATATTCATATATATTTATATATATACTAAAAACCCGTCACCAAAAAAAATAAGAAAAAAAATATATACACATCGCCTCTACGGCATTCAGAGAAACTTTATAAGCAAACCTGGAGAGAAAAAAAAATACTTGTTTGTTTAAAACACACATACACACACATATTATTTTACCCTTGTACTTGTTTCAATACTGTAAACTTATTTTAAGACAGAGTGCACTAAATTCTCTTTTTAGTTTCTGCATTTCCTGATTTTTGTTGAGTCTCTTCCTTGACTTTTTGTGTGGCTTTTGTCCACTCCTGGAAATTTCTGTTGTGGGACAGACTCTTGTCCTTATGAGTGAGGAATTTGATATATATCTATATATAGGTTTGTGCCTTTATATGTACATATGCATACATATATACACACACAGACACATATATTGTGCTGGGTACTCCTAAGCCTAAACACAGCATTGTTTCATTTTGTATTGATTTAAACATTTCTGTTGAAATGTCAAATTAAAAGTTAAACATTTGACATTTTCTTTTCTTGTTCAATTTGATGCTTAAAAAAATTGTTGCATTTGTCTGAGACAATAAATAGGAAGATTGCTATTCAAGGCACACTCATGTCAAATTCAATCGCCGTACAAAAACTGTCCCAAATAAATTGTTTTTTTGTTTATATCTTTAAATTTTAGAGTGCCAGCATTGGGAAAGCCTAGCCTAACAACCCTGGGCACTTCAGCGTCAAGAGATCCCAAGCCCTAGACCCTAAAGTACCTTTTCTGTCCAGCTCTGTGTGTGTCGGACGGAAAAATTATAAAGTGTGGGTCTGTTGTTAAGAGCTCTGAATTCATACATTGACAGCATTCACATCAGATCTGATTTAAAAAAAAAAGTGCCACTGTGAAGGTGGATGGGGCTTAATAAAATGATGGTTAAAAGAACAAGGGGGCATGGAAGAAACTGATGCTCTTACTATTAGTCTTACTACTTCAGCACACACTGATATATATGTATATTTCCTCTTCTACACAAAACTGTCCCACAACTAACTGTGAAACTTTGAAGGATTCCTATTCCTGGAGAGGTGACTTCATTAATCCAATTTTACAATTATAGAATCACTAATACAATACAAGACAAAATTATTGTCCCATTATTTTAAACAAATTTTTAGATATTTTAGCACAAAAAAATGCATAGAGATGTTGATTTTTATAAACGTCGACAATAAAATCAGAGAATTCAATTTTCTGCAGAAATGTAGTTAAAGTAGGGGCATCTGCCATGTATGCACATACATTTAACCCTTTCTAAACTAATTGTTATTTTAGTTGGAGGCTGTGACTTCAAATATAAATGAGTCTAATGGTGTTTTTCCATTACACGGTACCTGATCTACTCTTCTCGACTCCACTCGCCTTTTTTGTTTTTCCATTATGAAAAAAAGTACCTGGTACTAGCTAACTAGCTACTTTTTTTAGTATCACCTCCGTCGAAGCGAGCTGAGGCGATACCAAAAGGTGACGTGAAAACCTGCAGACTCCTGATTGGTTGGAGAGAATTGTCACTGATCACTGCGTCATCATTGCTAGTGACAGACGGGGGCGTCCTGAACAAACCCAACATTTTTAAATAGTTTAGCCGCCTGTGTTTTTTTTTTGCTGCCTCCAGCTTCTTTTGAAACTAAATATGTCTTCTGGCTGTGGCAACAGCCACATGCCGAGAATCAAAAACAACACACCTTCATTGTTCTGTGAGTGTGTGTCGCGTTAGGTCACGGCCGTTTCCTGTGGTGTCGCTATGACGACCAGCCACGCTTGCCTCACACATGAGGCGGTACTAAATCTGCAATGGAAAATGGAGGACGAGGAGTCGAGTCGAGCAGAGCAGAGCCGAGCAGAGCTGGTACTAGCAGTGGGTAAGCACCATAACTGCTTTGAGGATAAAGCTTGGACATTAGCCCGGTAGGGAGGACAGAGGGCAGCAAGGGATGCTGTAGAGGACACAACTGGCCCTAATTATTTCATCATATGCTTCTGGAAGTATAGGAATTAATGGGTAAATGAAGAAAAGTATTATAGCTCACCCTGAGATGTCCCTGTGCTCAGTCTCTTGTCTCATTCTTCTATCTATCTCTATGCATACTCGTATTGCATGGCTTCATGCTCAGTTTACTCCAAGTAAATAATATAGCCTAGATCATATGGCGTCATGCAAAATAGAATGCATGGATGTATCAGTGTAGGTAAGATGGAGGGGGGGTGTAAAGCAGAAGAAATGAGGGACGGTTATCGTAGCGTTGTCAGGGCTTGGTACTACATACCAGTCAGCAGCTGCCTTATCTATTTGTTTCTTCTGGCTGGTAATGATACTCTCAAAAGGAGACAGGGTTTATGAACCTTGGGATCCTCTTTGATTTTAGATTTACTGTCAAATATGATGCTCAGTGCTACATATCCAATTATATTGACATGTTTTAGAATCAGTTCATGCTACAATGCCAAAGGATTGTTGTCCGCGTATCGTCATCACACAAAATAGACTAATTCTAGCATTCTCAGTTAACGCCACTTTCAAATTGAAGATTGAATTCAGCTTCTCTCCAAGAAATCACACGTTTAGCTTAATATACAATTTCCTACAAGCAGCGGTCAAAAAAGATTACTTAAAATGGACTTGTCTTCTAAAAAACTCTCAGGATATCATTTCGGTTTTTAAAAAACAGAGTAACGCAAAATTAAAGTAAAACAATTTTCTTTTAAATGTCTAACTAATAATGTACCTGCACATGCCAAAATACAAAATCCAATAAATACAGAAATTATTGCACAGTTAAAGGCTCCACATATGTTATAACTCAACTGACTGATTGTTTTAAAAGGAACCCCAAATGAGGCAGTTTAGACAGCTTCAATTGGTGTTAAGATCTCTGTTTTCACTTTTTTTCTCAGTTGGCAGTTTCTTAAAAACACAAACTTAACCCAAAACTAACATTTCAGAAAAAGAGTATCCAGCTACCCCATTTTGTGTATTTTTTTTAAGTCAAAGTGTGGCGCAGAGTATGGAAACAGAGAACATGGTTTAGGTTCTCTCTGCTTGTTCAATTTTGACCTCATTGGTCATCAAATGTTCTCCATGCCACTTTTTCATATGTTTTTCCAGAGTGCTGTACACGCTGAAGGGCATTTGGCAAATGTCACAGCGATAGACCTCCTTACCATGCTGGCCATGTGTCTTCATGTGGCGAGTAAGCTTGGAGCTCTGGGCGCAGGCATAGTTACACAGCTCACACTTGTAGGGCCTCTCGCCAGTGTGACTGCGCCGGTGCACCGTCAGGTTGCTACAGTTCTTGAACACCTTGCCGCAGTATTCACAGGTGTCGCACCTCCTGCTATCCTTGGAGCTGGGTCGGCCTGGACCTCCACCCAGATGAGGCGTGCTGCCTCCACTGGCGGTGCCACTGCGGCCCGACAGGCCTCCATCCAGCAGGTCGCCCGGAGGCGTTGAGAACCGCAGGCTACCGTTCTCGGACGAGTGCTCAGAGGAGGTGGCGAAGGGCGATTGTCTGGAGTCAGTGAAGCCTAGGAAAGGGTCTTTGATGAAGTGGCGTGAGGCAGCATAGCCCACTAACCACTGGGAGTAGACGTTCTCAGAGGGGATGTGGGGTGCTGGGGGAATGTCCAAGTCCTTCTCAATCTTGATCCTCTTATTTGAGGAGTTGGACAGGCTGGGACTAGTGATAGGGGTTGGCTTACGGGGAAACAGGCCTGAGAAAGAGTCACCGGAGCCACAGTTCCGGCCATTAATGGTTGTCCTCTCTTCCTGCTGGTGGTGGTCCATCTCCCCAGCCACTGAGTCTTCATCCCCAGTGTCCCGCTGGCCATCTGAGCCCCTCTTGGAGAAGGGCATCCTTTTACGATTGTCAACTATCAAATTATTGTACTGCTGTATAGAGTTGAGCCCTCCACCTTCCACCATCTTCTCAATGGCAAGTGATGACTTCTCCTCTGAGGGCAGTTTAGAGCCATTCTCTCTGTTCCGGTAGAACTCAGACTCCATGCTGAAGTTGGATTCTGGTCGACTCTCATTCTCAAGTTCCTCTTCTTCCTCCTCCTCTTCTTCCTCCTCATTGCCTTCCCCATGGAAGTCCCCATCACGATTCTTCATGCCCTCACCTGTGACATCACTGGTGCCTGGCTCTGGGGAGCTTGTGGTGGACAATCCATCATCTGAGCGCCCCGTCAGGGATCCAGCCTTGTGCATGTGGGTCTTCATGTGTCGCTTTAGCTTGCTTGCCTGAGAGCAGGCGTGGTCACACAGCTGGCACTTGTATGGTTTTTCTCCAGTATGGCTGCGCCGATGCACCACCAAGTTGCTCTGGAACTTGAAGGTCTTACCGCAGAACTCACAGGACTTGACCTTGTTCTGTGTCTGGGGAGGTGTGGTGCTGTTTGGGGGCATCGGTGGTAAGGGAGGGGTGCTCATAAAGGGTGATTTTGGCCCAGGCTGGAAGGGGTTGGGGTTTAGTAGTCGGTGCATAGGGTTGGCCCTGTTGGGTGACAACGGTGGTGTGGTGCTGTTGTTGTTCCCCGCCAACTCACGTAACCGCCTGGAGAAGTCCATGGACTGGGACTCCATGGCCATGGGCGTTAGCCGCATCACCCTCTCAAAGGCACTGGGGTGCTGTGAGATGAGGCCCATTTCCTCTGCGCTAAGGCGTTCTAGCCGATGGGGGTCCAGGTGGTGCCGGGGAGGCGGGCTGATGAATGGAGGCGTGTTGGGGAGGCGGTTCTCCATGAAGCCTGGGGGAGGCTCCCGGAGCAGGGGGCCCGTCATCCTCAGGAGATGGAAGGGGTTGTTGTCCCCGAGAAAGTTGGTGAGGGGGGACTGCGGAATGGAGTCGTTGCCCATGGGTGGAGGCATAGTGATGCGTGGGGTGAGGGCTGTGCTGGAGGGGTTGGACTCCAGGTATATGCGAATGTTGTGGGTGTTCTGGACATGTTGCAGCAGGAACCAGGCGCTGGGGAAGGCCTGCTTACATGTGGTACATATATAGCTGGAAGGCTCATCACTGCCCCCTGCAACACACAGAGAAAGAAATACATTGATTATTTCAGCTGATGTATAATTTATACTACGCATTTAAAACTTCAGGCAGAGATGAACAAGCACATCTAAAATGACAAGCATTTTTCAAGTGCAAAATAAAACTTTCATTAAGTAAAATCTATTTCATTCATGAACCAAATTGTCATTAATAAAATTGCTTTTTAAATAACAGCCTACTTGCAGTATGTAACCTTTTCTGTGCTGAAAAGCAGTGAGATTAGTGTGTATTCTTTATATGCTGCCTAATACTTCTAGTAGCTGGAAAGGCCTTGGCTTATCATGTTGTCACATAAATGCTATGTACTTATCACACTTTTGACAAGTGCATTTTTACAGTCACACTGGATTGGCCCACACTGGGTTCATGTTTAAAGAGGTGCTTAATCTCTCATGACACAAAGTGAATCTCCCACTACAAACTGCTGAATTATTACAAGTGTGTGTGTGTGTGTGTGTGTGTGTGTGTGTGTGTGTGTGTGTGTGTGTGTGTGTGTGTGTGTGTGTGTGTGTGTGCATCTCAGTGTGGTTTACATGTACAGTTAGCATGAAGTTAGATGTATGTAAGCGAGCATACTGAGTGAATGATTTAAAAAAGCCGGAGGAAACCCCTCTAAGCAGTCTGTAATGTTTGCTGAGTTGGAGATGCCAAACTCATATTGCTAAAGGTAGACATTTTTTAAAAATCAGGCTAGAGTAAGAAAAATAAATGAGCGTATTGAGAAAAATAGCCTCCACACAGCTGGCATGAAGTTACAAAGAAGAGCAAAATGATGATGATTGCATACAGTATATGATATATTTACTTTTATTAACATTAAAAAAATCTGTAATATAACCTGGTCTGAATAAACAAGGCACAGTCTTCAAATAATGTTGGCTAAAAAAAATTGCCTTTATCAGATTTTGAAAGTGAGACTTTTTTTAACCATTTTTCTATGACTCCACAATTACAAACATCACTTCTTTTAGA